>NC_056739.1:793458619-793645429 GCF_019279795.1 Protopterus annectens
ACAGGATATGCAGTCTAAGATTACATATGTTATATGTTCTTTGCGCTCAAGTATCTACAGCCAAAGCAGTTCAAAGGGCATTGGGCTCCATGGCAGCTACGATCAGTCTCCTGCCGATGGCTCGACTTCATATGCGAGTTCTTCAATGGACACTTGCGGTCCAGTGGTCCCTGTTAGATCTTCCTCTATCCTTACCAGTGAGAATCTCTAGAGTATTCAAGGACTCCCTTCGGTGGTGGATTCAATCCCCATACCTCCTCAAGAGACGCTCCTTTCATCCTGCCTTTCCCAAAACCACGGTGACCGCGGACGCCTCCCAGCTAGGGTGAGGGGGTACTGCTCAGAAAGTTCAGTCCAAGGCACGTGGTCCCCCTCCGAGACCAATTTACATATCAGTGTTCTAGAGATGAGGGCGGTCCTTCTTGCGTTGCAGGCACTTCATGCTTATCTTCCTCTAGGGATGATTACTATTCAGACAGACAATATGTCAGTGGTCTGGTACATCATCAAACAAGGGGGGACCAGATCTTATCCCCTCTGTCAAGAAGCCATGAGAGTGTGGGAATGGGCGACCTCCACCAGCCGCATTCTAGTAGCAATGCACATTCCGGGCCGGTCCAACATTCTAGCGGACAGGCTCAGCAGATCTATCCTGATGCCTTACGAGTGGCCTCTGAATCCTTTAGTAGCAGTACAGATCTTTCTAAAGTGGCGTCGGCCTTACTGCAATCTCTTCTCATCTCCTTCCAACATGAAATGCAGCAAGTTTTTCCCTCTGAATCTCCTGGAGGGGGAAGCCCTCAGAGATGCCATGGTTCATGCTTGGCCACCCGGTCTCCTCTATGCTTATCCACCACTTCCTCTTGTATTGAAGTTTCTTCAGAAAGCGCGAAGGCTGAGGAGCACTGTGATCCTCAACGCTCCATTCTGGCCTCGCCAGGTTTGGTTGCCCACACTGTGGTCTCATCTAGTTGTTCCTCCATGGACGTTTGATTCAGTTCCAGATCTTCTTTCTCATCCCTCAGGGATCCCTCATCCAGATCTGGACAATCTGAAGCCCACGGCTTGGTTGCTCCAGTTCCCATGATTATCAGGACTCCTGGATTGTCATCCCATGTAAAGTCCATTTTGGTAGAGGCTCACGTATCCTCCACCAGAAAGGTGTATCGTAGTAAATGGAGACGTTTCTCCATATGGACCACTCAGTGGGCTTTGGTCCCTTTCACGGCACCTCTTTTGGCAGTCTTAGATTTTCTGGCAAGCATCTTTTATTAGGGTGCTAGCACATCTACATTTAAAGTGCACCTGGCAGCTATTTCTAATTTCCATGTGGGGGTGAATACTTCTTCCTTGGCTTCTTCCAAACTTTCTAAGACCTTTCTTAAAAGTGCTTTTCTTCTTAAACCTCCGGTTAAACACCCTGCTCCTCCGTGGGATCTTACCTTAGTGTTACAGGCATTCATTTCTGCACACTTCATACCTGCAGCCTCAGTTGATTTGCAGTTTTTAACCTGGAAAACTTCTTTCTTGGTGGCCATTACCTCAGCCAGAAGAGTGTCAGAGCTTCAGGCTCTGTTAAGGTGCCTTACATGATGTTTCACAAAGACAGAGTGTTGCTGTGCACTAATCCAATTTTTCTTCCTAAGGTGACCTCGAAAGCCAATATTAATCAGACTATCAGTTTACCAGTTTTTTTTCCTAACTTCCAGAACAAAAGGGAATACAAGCTGCATCTGCTTGATGTCTATAGACAATTGAGATTTTATTTACACAGGACAAAACCTTTTTATAAATCTGATCAGCTGTTCGTATCTTATGCTAAACCCTTCTTAGACGAGCCAGGTTCCAAGGTAACAGTTGCTTGCAGGATATCTGTTAGTTGATTGATTTCTTGAGTTTTTTCTCCCTTTTCTTCTTCCTACCCTGTTTTCTCCCACCTTTCCTATCCCCGTGTTAGGTGTTCTGGTTTAAAAAAAAAAAAAAAAAGTTTCCTGCTATCTGTCTGTGTCTCTCCTGTTTGAGAGAGAGAGAGAGAGTGTGTGTGTGTGTGTGTGTGTGTGTGTGTGTGTGTGTGTGTGTGTGTGTGTGTGTGTGTGTGTGTGTGTGTGTCTGTGTGTGTGTACTTAGTCTTTCTTTTTCTTCTCATCCCCATGGCCGAGACTTCAAAGGCAGGATTCAAGAAGTGTATGGAGTGTGGGGATAAGATTCCTCCATCTGATGTGCACACTCTGTGTGTGGTGTGTTTGGGAGTTTCCTGCTTAGATTCCTCCTTCTCGATTTATGCGTGCTTTAACCCCCGCACATTTATCAACAGGAGGAATAAACTTATTTTGAAGGGCCTACTTCCTCCTCCTGCAGATGTCTCTTTTTCCTCCTCCACGACTTCTGGGACTCAAACTGCAGTGCTAAGAAGTCGGGGATGGGGCAAGGGCCTGACCCAAGGAGCAGAATTGGCTGAGGAAGAGATCACCTGAGCGGTCTTCCTCACCAGAACCCCCCCCTGTAAATGTAGGCCTGAGTTAGCCTGGGGTTCTCCTCAGCTCCAGTCCCCTCACCTCTTTCCGGAGCCAGAGAGTTCAAGGGCTAGGTCCCCTATCTCTGCCTCCCCTCAGCATCATTCCTGGCTGGGATTGGTGGCTTCTTCTGTCTGATCCACTTGGAGCCTGTTCAAAGCTAAGGTGGACAGGATGATGTTGAAGTTTCTTTGGGCCCAGATCCAACTGGGAGTCTTGCCTGCTCTATCTCCCTCTGGAGCCATGAGCAAGCTGTCTGGTTTCCTCCCAATATCTCCTTCTCCGATCCGACCTTTGACTTCGGGTCCGAGGTTTCTGGGTGTTAAGGCATCAGTACTGATGGTCCCTTGTACCTCGACACCGACAATTACCTTGAGCAATGTCCTCCGAGCAGACTGACTCTCAGAGCCATAGCTGCGGCATCGGCTCCGAGACACTGGTGTGGACTGCGAGGCTGTTGGAGTTGTCCCTTCTCCTTGGGGTTTTGGTGTTGGAAAGCTCAGCTCTGACTCCTCCATCAACATGGGGGGCAGCAGCCCAGCAGACTCCAATGACAACTTTTTCTGCTCCGGCAGAGCTGACTTCTGGGGTCCGCTCGCCTTTGGCGTTCGAGCTGGTGGAGAGGGTCCTCTCAGCTCCTACGAGAGCTTTGACATTTTCATCCTCGGGTTTCCACCCTGGCTCCTGTTTCTGGGCTGGAGTCTTCTCTCATACCCCCTCAGGGACAGCCTGTTGCCAGACTGCACTTGGAGTTTTTTCTTCAGGAATCCCCCAGAAATTCCAAATTCTCCCCAGAGTTTCCCACTGAGGAGGCTCCTCGGAAGCAGATGTGCAAGAGGAGGCAATTAGACTCCCCACTGCAGCCTCTCACTGATGATACAGACTTGGATGAAGGGGAGTATTCTTCTTGGTCACCCCCTGATGTCTCTTTTGGGGACATCAGGGAAATCCTATGCCAGTGAGATGGGTGGTCTACCCTCAAGCCCAACCCCGACGAGTCTGTATTTCTGGAGGTGTTTGGCACAGGACCTTTTACGTTTTTGGGTGCCCCCCTCCCATGGATGCTTTGGTTGATTTGATTTCTAGTAGGGCATGTAAGGAACCAGACATAGTTGACCCCATCCCCAAGTGCCCAAACAAGGTTCTTAGTGCTCCATCAGGCAGGCCCCATTGGTTAAAGGGTTACCCAGTCAATGCCGTGGTGGTTGCGTCAGTCGCCAAGATGGAGCTGGCCCAGGAGATCTCCTCAGTTTGTCATCCAGACAAGGAGTCTAGGACGATGGACTGCTTTGGGAAGCAGGTGTATGCTTCAGCCTCCTTTGCTCTGCATGCTCAGAATTATTTGGTCCCATGTTATCAGACTGCAGAAGGACCTGGTTAAGGAGGTCACACTGAGTCTTCCCCAGGGTCCATGTCAGCAGGCGAGAAAAAGGTTTTCACCTCCTGCATGGCCAACCTAACTGCTATTTCTAACATGTCCATGAGGGCGCCTGTAGGGCTGCTGGGACAGGCGCTGCCATCAGGCGGCACATTTGGGTCCAGCTTTGCTCTTTTTCGGAACCTTTCAAGGCATCATTTACGAACCCTCCCTTTGACAGTTCATCCTTGTTTGGCAAGACTGTTTGTGGCACTCTGACCCAGATTGAGAAAGATGGGAAGACTTGTCTGCCATCGGGATCCACTTCTCTACTCCACAAAGATCCTTTTCAAGGAATCAGTGTGGAGTCGACAAGATGTGGTTTCGGAAGTTTCAGGGTTTTATCCCAGGATGCTGAGGGTTTGAATTCCTCCAGGGGAAGTGGGGGAAAGTTACAGATGTCACTCTCATGGCCAAGGGGGTCGAAGAGCCAGAAGTCTCAAGATTTGTTCTCAGATGGACCCTTTCACCAATCATGAAGGATTGCCTGACTGCTCTGTTCTAGAGGCAGTTGGGGGTATCTCTCTCTGCACCCTACATCACAAACAATCATTGGGTGCTGCAAATAATATCCAGAGGTTATTCCATCCCAGTCTTTCACCCTCCCTCTCTGACAAAACACCTCTGGGACGTTCCACCTGGTCAAAGGGAGGAGGCAGCCGTAGAGGTCACTAGGCTTCTCGAAAAGCGAGGCATCCAGACCCCCCCCCAAGACCATTCAGTATCAGGCATTTATTCCAAGTTCTTTTTGGTGCCAAAGAAAACAGGGGACTAAAGTCCCATCTGGGATCTCTGTACCCTGAATCTGTCCATTGCCAAGATGAAGTTTTGGATGGTCACCCTTCAGTCCATTCTACCCTTTCTGCAGATGACTGGTGGATCTTTAGGACTTGTACTTTCATATCAAGATGAGCAGACACTCCAGACAGTTCCCCCATTTTCAGCTGGGAGCCAGTCATTTTCAGTTCATAGTGTTCCCCTTTGGATTCACCATGGCCTTTGGGGTGTTTACCAAGGTGATGACAGTAGTGACAGCTCACCTGTGGCTGCAGGAGTTTCAGGTCTTTCTCTACCTGGATGATTGGCCCCTTTCCCCTCCCTCCAGGCATCGACTAATTCATGACAGAGATTGCCTTCTCCACCTAGCCCCTTCCCTGGGCATCACGATAAATCTTGCCAAGTTGAACCTTGTACCTGTTCAGGTGCTGGACTTCATAGGTGCTTGTTTGGATACAATACAGGGCAGGGTGTTTCTGTCTCCAGACAGGTTATTGTCTCTTCAGCATCATGTGTAATGTCTATACTTCAGAACTAGCTTTCCCCTGAAAATTGGTTCTTCGGGCATTGGGGTCCATGGCAGCCATGATCATCCTTCTACCAACTGCACACCTGTATATGCAGATTCTTCAGTGGACCTTAGTGGTTCAGTGGTCCTTTCTTGACCTTTCATTGTCGTATCTGGTCCAGTTGTCCCAAGTTTGCCAAGTGGTGGCTTCAGTCCTCCGGACCTTCTTCTGGGCTGCCCACTTGTTCTTCCTTCCCCTCTATCATGGTGACCATGAATGCCTCCCTGCTTGTGTGGGGGAGCATTGCATGTGATGGATGGTCCAAGGAATGTGGTCTTCCCTAGACACCAGTCTGCATATCATTGTCCATGAGATGAGGGTGGTGCTTTTGGCCTTGCAAGCCTTTTTTACCACCAGGGCGATTGCCATCCAGACAAACATGTCAGCAGTCTGGTACATCAACAAACAGGGGGAAATCAGATATCATCCCCTTTGCATAAATCCATGAGATTGTGGGAGTGGGCGATCTCTTCCGATCATTTTCTGGTGGCAGCACACATTCCAGGGAAGTCCAGCATTCTAGTGGGCAGGCTCAGCAGGTCATTTCTGATGCTTTATGAGTGGTCTCTGATTCCGTCAGTGGTAGACATGATTTTCCAAAAATGGGGCCATTTTTGCTGCCATCTCTTCACCTCTCCTTCCAACACGAAGTGCTACGAGTATTTTGCTGTGATCCACCCCTTTGAGGGAGTCACCCAGAGGCGCTGTAGTCCATGCTTGGTCTTCTGGTCTACTTTATGCGTATCCTCCTTTTCCACTGATTCCTAAGGTAATTCAGAAAGCACAATGGTTGGGGAGCTCCGTCATCCTCATTGCCCTATACTGGCCCTCACCAAGTTTGGTTCCCCACTCTGAGGTCTCATCTAGTGCGTCTTCTTTGGACTGTGGATCCAGTTCTGGATCTGATCACCCACCCATCAGGAGTTCCTCATTCAGGTTTAGTCAGCCTGAAGCTCACTGCTTGGCTGCTCCAGTTTCCCTGATTGCCAGGACTCCCGGGCTCTCTTCTCCTGTCAAGAAGATCTTGATTGCGGCTCTTAAGGCTTCTACTAGAAAGATCTATTTCAGCAAATGGAAGTGTTTTTCGTTCTGGTCTTCTCTGCATGATCTGGATCCTTTCACAGCTCCAGTTCCTGCCATTTTGGATTTTCTAGCCTATATTTTTGATACCGGTGCTAGTTTTTCTACTATTAAAGTTCAGTTGGCAGCAATTTCTGATTTCCATGTGGGTGAGAATTTGGCTTCCTTGGCTTCGTCCAAGCTCTGCAAGGACTTTTGAAGGGTGCCTTTCTTCTTCGGCCTCATATCAAGGACCTCATGCCTCCTTGGGATCTAACTTTGGTTTTACAGGCATTGATTTCTCCTCTGCTTGAACCAGCTGCCACTGTTAATTTACAATTATTATTTTGGAAGATAGCTTTTTTGGTGGCTATTACCTCAGCCAAGAGGGTTTCTGAACTACAGGCATGATATATCAAGCCTCCTTATTTGGTCTTTTTTAAAGGCAGAGTGTCTATTCAGATTAACTCATCCTTCTTGCCAAGGGTGGCTTCTGAGGCAAACACAAACCAGGTTACTAATTTGCCAGTTTTTTCCCAGAACTACCAGAACAAAGGGGAATACAAATTACACTTACTTGATGTTCTCAGGCAGCTGTGTTTCTATTTGCATAGAACTAAACGTTTCCGAAAGTCAGATCAGCTTTTCTTGTCTTTCTCTAAGCCTCATCTGGGAAAGCCTGTTTCTAAGGTTACTCTTGCTCATTGGATTTCTGAGTGTATTGCTTTGTCCTATCTTTCCAAAGGTTTGTCTGTACAGGGTCTCATCCAGGTGCATTCCACCAGATCAGTATCCACTTCTATGGCCTTTTGATCAAAGGTCCTTATTGATGATATCTGTTCTGTTGCTACCTGGTCCTCTTCGCATACCTTTATTTCACATTACAAACTGGATATTCTTTCCAGAAGCAGGGCATCCTTTGTTCAGCTGTGCTGCAGAACATCCTTCCACGAGGGCCTCCCAAGATTATTGTAGTTAGGGTCTCTGTCCCACAGGTTGAAGAGCAAATGAAAATAACAACTTCAGATAAAGAAGTTATGTACATACCATAACATTCCATCTGAGTTGTTGCTTTTCATTTGTCTTCAACAGTCCCTCTCTCCTTCCCCCCTGCCCTTTTATGGCCATGTAGTGGACTGGACAGAGGCAGCCATAGGCTCCTTCTTGGCTAGAGCTGCAGCTTTGTGTGTCTATGCCTCTCTTTTGGTCAGGGATGTAATATAGTTATACTAGAGGGGTTGGTGCTGTTTTGCAACAAACTCGATCTGTGGGGAGGAGGGAGAGGAGGGCATTATGGGTAGAGGAGGTGCTTGCATGTTGGAGCCGGAGCTGGAGTATATGGCCAAATCAGATCCATACTGAATCAGAGTCCCACAGGTTGAAGACAAATGCAAAGCAACAACTCAGATGGACCAATATGAAATTGTTCAATCTCGCCGTTTGTTCTTACACACGGGGTTCGGAGTCGCTCCTCGGCTCCAAGTCGGCCGCATCACAAGTTCTGCATCTAAGAGAAGCTCGAGACTCAGTCTATATCCCATGATCCTCCCTGCTATCCCTCAGATCTAGTTTGCCGCTGCAACAAGATCGCGTCGAGAGAGCTCGGGCCAGTAGAATTTTTTTCTATTTTGCTCATCTTTTGAGAAGAGTTGTTCTATCTTTTATATTATATAGTGATATAGTAGTAGTGTGTGTGTGTTTTTCTACTAGTAGTTAGCTGTTTTTTTCATATATATATATATATATATATATATATATATAGTGTTTATAGGCTTGTTATAGTTGGTTAGGCCTACTTTTTCTGTCAGGGCTCTGACAATAGTATATTATTAGTACTTAGATTAGATAGTAACTAGTATTTTAGGATTGCAGTGTTTCCATTATTCATATATATATTCATACAGTTAGTGTGTTGGTTTTTGAACTGTTGCTGCTTAGACATGTCGGAAAAAGCTAAATCCGGTTTCAAGAGGTGTCAGTGTGGACAAAAAATGTCCATCACGGGCAATCATGCTTCCTGCATCTACTGTCTTGGCCCTCTCCACTTGCAGGAGGACTGCTCTATTTGTCATTCCTTTAGTGGAAAGGTCATGATGGAGAGTCGCAGGAAGCTGATTGACAGAGGCTTAATTAAGCCAGACTTTTTGGAAGCCTTAGAGAAGGCTGATCAGACTTCTAGGTCTTTGAAGGGGTCGAAGACATCGAATGTGTCGGAGCCCAGGTCATCGGCTCCGAGCACCTCTTCCAGAGTTCGTTCACCGGCTCCACAGACCTCGGGGCCGAGCATCGAACGATTACCTTTGATCGAGCCCCAGGTCTTGGAACCGGTGTCGGAGCTGCCTCCACCGTCGATACTTCAATTGGTGCCGTCTTCGGCCCCTTCGACCCGTTCTTCCAGGCCTTTGTCTGATACCGACGTCGATAGTGTGGTACAGAAGCTCATGGAGAGCACGGCTGTGTCCAAGCTAATTGCGGTTTCGTCCCAATTAGTGTCGAAACTGGAAGCCCTCCCTATGTCTCCTACGGATCCACCTTCGAGACCTACCCAGTCTTTGGAGCCGGGAGAAGATGAACCGATGATGGTGGAACCCTCGGTGCCGAAGCCTTCCATTGTGCGATCGGCACCACTGACTTAGATGCCTTCGGAGCCCGTCACGGAGCCGACGGTCTCTCCTTGGTTCTGGGGCCGAGAGCCGTACCAAATTTTTGGTCCCGACTCTCCCCCTCGGAGCCTCAGCGCGGATCAGTTCGGCTCCGTCCTCTGGGTCGGAGCCCCTGGTTCCAGTGTCGGGGAGGCTTCCGTGTTCTTCGGATCCGGTGGAATCCTCGGCCCGGAGCTCAGGGGCTTTCGACCTTATGAGGAATGTCTTGTCTGAGAAGACATCTATTTCATCGGAGTCATCTTCTCCTTCCCCCAAAGGGCCGCATTCTACTTCTGTTCCCGTGATCCCTCCCAAGCGTAGAGTCCCAACACCTCAGCTAGCCCCAGAGGGTGTCCCCTGTTCCTCGGAGGCTATATCAGATGCCCCCTCTGATGAAGTTCTGAGGAAACCGAGGCAGTGAGGGCGCTGGGGCCTTGTTCAAAGAGAAATCTTGACCAATGGATGGCAGATATACCCCAGGGATTACCCCAGTCAGTGTCACTGCTCAGAGGCACAGCAAAAAAAATGGGTATAGTTAGTCATACTAAAGGGGTGGCCTAAGCCACAAAACGATGGGCTAGGCTTGTAAATGCCCTCGGGCAGATAGCCTAGTATGAACCTATGAACCTATGAACCTAAAAGATTGTGCAAGAGGAGGCACATTGATTCCCCACAGGAATCACTAATATCTGACACCGATTTGGATGAGGCAGAGGAGTCCCCACGGTCCCCCTCTGAGGATGTCTCATTTTCTGACATCCTGGAGATCTTAAGACAGAGGGGTGATTGGCAGTCACTTGCCCCCACTGAGGACGAATCGGTGTTGCTGAAGGCGTTTGGGGCTCAACCTTCTACCTCCTGGGTGACCCCGCCCTTCAATGAGCTAATGGACCTGATAACTCGAAGGGCATGGGAGACACCAGATGCAGTGGAACCCGTACCTCGGAGACCGAACAGGTACATTACAGCCCACCAGGACAAGACTTACCTTACCAAAGGAGTCCCAGTCGATGCTATGGTGGTAGCGGCAGCCACGAAAAAGGAAATGTCCGAAGCATCTTCCTCTGTCCATCCTCCTAACAAGGATTCTAGGACTATGGACAGGTATGGGAAGCGCGTTTTTAGTTCAGCGACTTTTTCCATCCGTTCGCTGAACTACCTGACGCATTTTACGCAACTTCAGAGGGATCTCATTAAGGAGCTGGGAGATACCCTCCAGGGTAACACAGATGCTGCTGTCTCAGACAAAGAGACAGCACAGCTTAACACCCTCACTTCAATAGTCAACTCGTCCATAAGGCTCATCTCATATGCGGCCGAAGGTTCGAGTAGGGCTGCAGCCTCAGCGATTGCTCTACGTAGACAATCCTGGATGCGGCTGTGCTCCTTTGCGGAAGCCTTTAAGTCTTCCTTTGCCAACGCCCCCTTTGATGGTGCCACCTTATTTGGGCCCAAAGTAAAGGAGACTCTCACTCGGTGCGAGCTAGAAGGTAAGACCCTGTCTGCCGTAGGGGTCCGTTTTTCCGCCCCGACTAGAACATACCCCAAAGGGCAAAGAGGCGGAAAAATGTGGTTCCGTAAGACTCGGGGATCTTACCAGGCCACACAGAGTGATGCCCCCTCCAGAGGCAGAGGAGGGGGGAGAAATGGAAGAGGCCACCCTGGTGGCAGAGGGGGTCCGCAGCATCAGGGCGACAGGGATACTGTCCCTGGGAAGCCTTTTCAGCACTCCTGAGCTGAGGCCTGACTGTCCTACTCTGGAGGCAGTCGGGGGTCACTTGGCTTTGTACCCAGGGGCCTGGCTAAACCTTACCTCAGATTCTTGGGTAAAAAGCATAATAACCAGAGGATACAACATTCCTTTTATGTCCATTCACCCGCACAAAAGAGATTTCCAGATGTTCCACCCCATCTGCAAGATCCAGCAGCCTTAGAAATTGCAAAGCTGCTTGAAAAAAGAGTCATCCAACCAGTCCCAGCGGACCAGAGAGGATCCGGAACTTACTCAAGGTTCTTTTTAGTTCCAAAGAAGACAGGGGACTGGAGACCAATATTGGATCTCAGCAAACTCAACTCCTTTGTGAGGAAGGAAAATTTCCAGATGGTCACGCTACAATCGATCCTTCCCTTTATACAGAAGGGCAACTGGATGTGCTCTATAGATCTCCAGGATGCGTACTACCACATCAAAATGGCCAGAGCGTCCAGAGATTACCTGTGCTTCCGGCTGGGGGCTAGTCATTTCCAATTTCGAGCGCTGCCCTTTGGTCTCACCTCAGCCCCCAGGGTGTTCACCAAATGCATGGCAGTAGTAGTGTCTCACCTGAGACTGCTAGGATTCCGCGTGTTTCCGTATCTGGACGACTGGCTCCTTACCGCCACCACCGAGCATCGTCTTGTACAAGCCAGGGACTACACACTCAGCCTCTGTTCCCATTTAGGACTCTCAATCAACTTCGAAAAGTCTGCCTTATCCCCCTCACAGCATGTCTCCTTCATAGGGGCAGAGTTAGATACAACTGCAAAGATAATAAAGCTTCCCCTGATAAGAGTGTCAACTCTCAGGGATCAGGTCACTATTCTTCTTCAGAGCAAGAAAGCTCCTGCCGCGCAAGTGCTGAAAGTCCTTCCCCTGATAAGAGTGTCAACTCTCAGGGATCAGGTCACTATTCTTCTTCAGAGCAAGAAAGCTCCTGCCGCGCAAGTGCTGAAAGTCCTAGGCATGATGGCGGCTTCTCTTATTGCAGTTCCTTTGGGCAGAATGCGCATGAGGGTCCTCCAGTGGCTGCTCTTCATGCAGTGGTCGTTCCAGGAACTTCCTTTGTCACACAACATATTGATCACGGAGTCTTGCAAGCGGGATCTTCAATGGTGGATGGACAGTCAAGATCTGATGATAGGTCGTCCCTTTGTCCTGCCCAGCCCTGCAGCCACGATAACCACGGACGCTTCTCTGATGGGGTGGGGGGGACTTTTTCAGGGAAGAACAGTCCAAGGAGAATGGTCCAAAACAGAGTACAATCTGCACATCAATGTCCTGGAGTTGAGAGCAGTGTTTCTTGCGTTGCAACACTTTCACGAATCTTTGCCTCTGGGAGCAATAGCAGTTCAGACGGACAATATGTCAGTGGTCTGGTACATAAACAAACAAGGCGGAACCAGGTCTTACCCATTATGCAGAGAGGCCCTGAGAATTTGGCAATGGGCTGCATCCACGGGTCGCTTTCTGATAGCAACGCACATCCCGGGGTCATCCAACGTCATTGCAGACAGGTTGAGCAGAGCCATCCTGTTGCCACACGAGTGGTCCCTCAAAACTCAAGTGGCGGAAAAGATTTTCCGCAGATGGGGCCAGCCTTGCTGCAATCTATTTGCATCCCCTTTGAATGCCAAATGCAGAAGCTACTTTGCCCTACTTCCCCCTCCGGGGAGTGTCCCCAGGGACGCTGTAGTGCACGATATGTCCCCCGGGTCTCCTGTACGCATTTCCCTCTGTTCCTTTGATACTCAAATTTCTTCAGAAAGCCAAGAACCTGGAAAGGACGATCATCCTAATAGCACCATTTTCGCCTCAACAGATCTGGTTTCCCTTCCTTCGATCCCATCAGATAGAGGAACCTTGGATTCTGGACCCAGTGCCAGACCTGTTGACTCACTCGTCGGGAGTTCCTCATCCATCCCTTCAATCCCTCAAATTGACAGCTTGGCTGCTCCGCTTCCCTGTTTAGCCAGGTTGAACCTTTTGTCCCCTGCAGTACAACACATTCTAATTTCTTCCCGTAAAGCCTCCACCAGAAAGCTATACAGGAGCAAACCGAAGCGTTTTGTTTGTTGGGCATCAGATCAAGGTGTTGATCCATTGGCGGCCCCGCTACACAAAATATTGGAATTTTTATCTATACTTTTTCATGAAGGGGCCTCTACATCCACCATAAGAGTACAGTTAGCGGCCATATCTAACTTCCATGTAGGTGAAGGGGGTTCTATGATTATGTCCCACAGGCTTTGTAAGGCCTTCATGAAGGGTACTTTTCACCTTCGCCCACCCATTCGAGAGCCAATTTTTCCATGGAATTTGAACTTGATGTTGTCCCAGCTTATGCTACCACCCTTCGAGCCTGCTTCATCGTGTCCACTTAAGTTTTTGTCATGGAAGACTCTTTTTCTTATTGCTGTTACTTCAGCTCGAAGAATTTCGGAGCTACAGGCCTTATCGGTGAGACCACCTTACATGACTTTCCATCCAGACAGAGTTTCCTTGCGCACAAACCCGTCATTCCTCCCCAAAGTCTGTTCTGTGTTAAATATTAACCAATCTATAGAACTCCCTACGTTTTTCAAAAACCATTCAAATAAATTGGAATACATGTTGCACAAATTGGATGTACATAGGCAGCTGAGATTTTACCTAGACAGAACTAAAGATTACAGGAAGTCTAATCAGCTGTTTGTGTCATTCACAGACAGTAGGAAGGGCATGGCGGTAACAAAAGGTACCTTATCCAAATGGCTTTTGGAGTGCATACATTTTGTTCATTCAGCTACAAATCAACCACTGCCTTTCAAGCCTAAGGCTCATTCTACTAGGGCCATTTCTACTTCCTTAGCCCATGCAGCTCGCTTACCATTGGACACTATTTGTGCGGCAGCGACGTGGGCAAAGCCTCATACATTTATCACACATTACAAAGTGGACAAGGCCTCTAAGGACAGGACTTCCTTTGGTTCCACTGTGCTCAGGAATGTTCTTCCATGAGTCACCCAGGGTAACGGAGCTAGGGACGCTTCCCGTGTGTAAGAACAAACGGCGAGATTGAACAATTTCACATAAAAAAGTTATGTCTTACCATAATGTTCCGTGTGAATTGTTCATCTCGCCTTTGTTCTTACATTCCCTCCCTCCTTCCCCCACCACGTTCTGGAAGAACTGGTATGACTAGAGTTTGATTGGTCTATTTCTGAGTGAGTTGCATTATCCCCTCATTGCTGGGTTGCCTTCCACCTTTACACCTATATGTGTTGTAGTTCTAATGTCTCAGTGTTAGGTGTGTGATTGCGTAGGCGTTAGACGCAGTTGGTGTTAGAGCGGGATGGTTTCTTGCAAACTAGATCTGAGGGATAGCAGGGAGGATCATGGGATATAGACTGAGTCTCATGTTTCTCTTAGATGCAGAGCTTGTGATGCGGCCGACTTGGAGCCGGGGATTGGCTCCGAACCCCGTGTGTAAGAACAAAGGCGAGATGAACAATTCACATGGAACGTTATGGTAAGACATAACTTCTTTTTATGGTAAGTGCATAACTTCTTTTTTTCCCTCTTTCTAGATGATTTTTTTTCAGGCTAAGTTTCTCCTTTATTGGCATCCAGGAAGTGTACTTACTAGCCAGTAAATTAATTTTACTAAACCTGACAGAATATTTAGTCCTATCTCAGTTTCGTCTTTCTTACTGTCAGAGCTGAAGTTAAGGCATAGAAAGCTCTATAAAAAAGATGTTTAAAGGAGAAGAGTAGTCTTGAAGATTTGCTCTTTTCCTGGGTTTTTGGTCTTTTTTTTTCACTTGTCGGCAGTCAGCATCTCAAATGCCAGCGTTTCAATAGTGAGCCTTTAGTGACTGCAGTTACTAGTGATTTGCTAGAAAACTGCCATTTTTATGAGGAACAAACTGAAGTACAAGTCAAAATCAGGACAAATTGACAAACTCACCAATGGTTTAGAGTTATGTAATTTCAGCTTTGTTTCACATAAACTGTAACCAGCTCATGAGTATTCCATCTTATTCCATACAAATGCACTGCAGAGCCTTGTGGTTAACTAAGCAAGCAAGATCATAACTTACTGTTATTCACAAACAGTTCCCGGCCCTCAACCTGCAGTTATAGCCACTTTGTTGTGTACTTCATAACTGACTATGATAAAAAAAATATATCCCTTAATCTCTTAGGGTAAGAGTCAGTAACCAAGATAAAAAAATAATGACTGATTTTAAATATTACTGTTAACATAATTAGAAAGGTGCTAGAATACCCATTTTGCATCGACATGTATTTTTGTACGTTAAAAAGTCTGAAATCCCAACTGGCATTGACATCAGCCCCGTTTTCCCATTTTGTACATGGGGTTGAAAATTCACATCAAGAGCAACCGTTATCTAGATCCAGTGTTCACACTGAAAGGTGGTTAGCCCTACCACGGAGTCATTATTTTGTGACTGCAGTCTTCAGTGATTTGCTAAAAAAACACAAATTTTGTAATGAACATGGCAAAAGGATGCAAGGTAAGTGACTGTCTACAACATTAAGGACAGTTTCAACTTGGTTTCACAAAAGCAGTACCTTAAGAGTAAATATATTTCATACAAATGTTGGTAGTCCTCAAAAGACAGCCTGTAATCTGAGCAAGCAAGAAGAGGGTAAGTTGCTTTCATCCACAGCGACCCCTTCTCTCAACTGCAACCTCAGTGATGTGCTAGAAAAGGCACATATTTTGAGATACAAACCTAGAATGTGAGGCAAAATCAGGGACATTCTGTAAAATCAGGAATAGTTTCAAGTAGGTTTCACAAAATTTACAGACTAATAATTCCAACTTGTTTTATAGAAATGTACATTAGTCCTATAAAGGAAGAATGTAAGCTGAGAAAATGACAAATGTGTAAGTTGCTTTCAACCACAGCTAAAACCCCTCCCCATGTAGTGACTGCGATCTTAAATTTTTCAGACAATCACACATTTTATGAAGCACAAACCAAAAATGAGGTAAACCTGGCAAAGTCAGGGTTAGTTCAACTTCATAGGAAAGCCGTACTAGTCCTGTAAAGCCAATCTGTAACATGGGCAAACAAGTCTGTTGTAGCCCATAAATATTGGGTAAGGACATCCAACAAAATCAGGGACATATCACATTTGTTGCATACAGATAGTCGCCAGAGAATAAACGTTCCAGTTTATTTCTCACAAGTGCACACTAGACTTCAATGCCAGACTTCAAGCTCAAAAGATAAAAGGGGAAGTTACTTTCAGCCACAGTACAGTTAGCCCCTGCCTCCTCCTTATCTGGGTGTCTGTCAGTGCATTAAAAACAACTTATTTCTTTTTACTTGAACTTGCTGTTACCTTTCACACTGGCAATCCACAACTGCAGATATAAAAATACACTTTTTAATATTCATGGACTTTCGATTCACTGCCAAATGAATCATGTGATCACAGCAAACAAAAGGCTGTGGCAGTTTAGATAGCATCACTGTGGGTGTTTTATTTTTTCTTTTATGTAAGTAAATAATTATTTACTTAAACGAAAACATAAAGTGCTCAAGCTGAAGATGTTGACTGTCTCATTACGTGCATGAGAAAATGGCAGGCATCTTGAGTATTGAAAAGTGAGTTCTCAAGGTGTCTTCTCAGCACTTTTTTAAAATTGAAAACAGATCTTTTCCAACTGCTTGTTATGTTCAGTACATAAGCTAACTAAAACAAGGTAGCAGTGCTGAATATAACAAAACATTTTAAAATAAAATTATTTCTTGGTTTGCTATGGCTTCCCAGGAGCTATGGGACCTGGACAACCCAACAAATTGCCCCCATTATAATCTGCCACTGGTTACTAACCACAGAACCAGGTCTATTTTTCATAACTTTTGATCCAGTTTATACATATCCATCTTATTTTACCTTTACAATTGTTCACTATTGGCAAAGACAGGGAAACTAGCACAGTATGTAGAACAGGCAGTTGTGCTACTGCAGGATGTAAATAACAGTAAATTAACAAAAGAAGTTTGCTATGTCCTTTTCAAAATCAGCAACATTTTTAAGAGCAGTTATAGAGTCATTGATTAAGAAAATGCTCCCTTCTTAGGATCAACAAACATATATCGAGTCAGCTCTTACTGGATTTTCTCAGTAAGAAGCTCTCATCTCTGAGAAGGTACATGTCTTCACACATCCTCTTATTCTGTCATGCAGGACTTCATATGAGAAAGAGTCAGTGTCATTTTAAAAGTTTATGGTACCATGTCACAGATCCACTGACAGTTGATTTTTTTCCCCACAACTAATGAATGATTTCCTATGGAGGATATATGTGGCAGATTTACCTTTGGAATGACACTACTTGTAAGGGAGACATCATCTGCAAAATGTCAGTGTAAGGCAACTGATTTCAGCAGTAAAAGTTGCTTCAGATCAGCCTGAAATAGATAAAAGCACTTTGCACAAGTTTCAACCAGAGCAACTTCAAATCACTATGGACAGCAACACAGTTATTTGGAACTACAGCCTTCCAGCTATGCAAAGAGATCATTCTGATTTGGAGAAGGGAATTACATCTCAATCTTCATCTTTAAGTACTATTCTCAGTTTACAAAATCGCTTAGCAGTTGGATGGTATATGGATTGAGACTTGATCTGTGCTTATTTCAAGACATTGAACACAGGATCTTCCACAAGTGGGTCTTTTTACTACACATTACACCAACCAGGTCAACATGTTTTGCCTCTCATTCCTCACTACATGGTTTGGAAGATTGTTGCTTTCTCCTTCCGGTGTACTCTTGCATTAACATATGACTTTCCTCTATCTCATGTTATCAAGAAGGTACTCCTCAAACCAACACAGTGTAAGGCTAGAGTAATGCTGACATCTCATCCATAGTATCGGTTAATGAGCCTCATTACCATTCTACTTTGGCTATTATCTCTATGCATGTTCTTACTATAAACACAGCAAGGCAAGTGCTTGCATCCCAGTGTAAAATACAGCATGTCTGCCATTGATTCATAACTGCACCTTCTTTTTCAGTGTAGTTCTTATAATCTTAAAGCAAAAAAGAGACTAAACTTAAGAAAAGTTTGCATTCACAGGTGAAAGATTTGCTTCCTGGACAAAGTCACAAGGTTTGGATCTTTTGTATTATTCTATGCTAATGTTACTCACTATATGATTCATTTGATCTGTCTGCTTATGCGCCAATCTAAGTTCATGTCTTTACAGCATCTAGGTATCTATCAAAACCTGTATGACTGTTACCATATGTGGGGTAAGACGAGCTGTGGCTGTCACCGGGCCTGGGGCATCATTGGCTACCATTTCATGTGGGAGAAGGATAGCTGTGGCTTTTGCAGTATATGTGGACCTGCCAGTGCTCTGGCTGTTTTTGTGGGATTAGGGCTGCTGTGGCTATCACAACATGCATGACTTGGGCAGCAGCAGCTGTCTTCATAACTGGGACTGGAATAACAGGATAACCACGTGTAGGACTGACACAGTTTCGTCTGTATGTATGTATGTGGCTCAGACATCTATGCCTGTCACTGTGTATTTGCTTGAACTTTTGTGGCTTTCATTTTTTGTAGGTTTGGGACAGCAGTGATTGTCATGAGGTGTGGCTGGGGCAGCAGTGTCTGTCACCATATTTTGACCTGGAGCAGCTGTGGCTGTCTTTGTGTTTAGTGCTAGGACTGTTATGTGAAAAGCACTGCCACATCTGTGGGTGTTAAAGCATGCAGGACTTCAGCAACAGATGTTATCTTCATGCACAGAGGTAGGAATGCTGTGGCTTGTGTAGCACCTGCAGAAGAACAACTGTTTCTTTCAAGTCCTGGTCAGCTGTGGCTGTCAGAGCACATGGGGCTAGGATACATATTGCTGTCGGAGCACATAAAACTGGAACATTTGTAGCTGTCCTAGCACAGGAAACCTAGACAGCTTTGGCTGTCACAATAAATGGAACTGGGGCAGCTGTTTCTCCCATTAAATTGAGTGGCATTCATACCTAACACTAAGTGATCAAAACAATTACAGCTGCCACTTTTGTGAGGGGTCAATGACAACTATGGATGTCACCATAGTTGAGCTTGTTGTGTCTTTCATAGTATGAGATATTAATAGCTGTGGCTAAGATAGCTCGGGCAGTCACTGTTTGAGGGTCTTTGATTAGTATGGCTGTCGCACTGTGAGGACACGAGACTGCTGCAGTTCTCAGCATTTTGCTTGTCACAACATATCTGGTGTAGAAAGACGTGACTGCCACTGGTTGTGTGGCCAAGTAATTTGTGGATATTTCTATTTGTAGGGCTAAGACAGATGCATCATTCACCATATGCTGGGCTAAGGCTGCTGGATCTTTTATCACATGTGGAGGACCTGAATCTGCCACCATTATATGGAGCTAAAATAGCTGTATCAGCCACTTCATATGAAGCTGAGATATCTGGCTCTGTCACCATATATGTGGCTGAGACAAAAAGATCTGTTATGTGTCGGGATGTGAAACCTGGATCTGTCAACAAATGTGGATCAGAAATAGCTGATTTGCATTGTGTGTGGTATTGAAATAGCTGAACCTTTCCCTATGTGTAGATAAGATAGCCAGATCTGTCACCTTACCTGTGGCTGAGATAGCCAGTTCTGTTACCATGTGTGGAAATGAGATTCCTGAGAGTGGCACCGTGTGCAGGGCTGTGATAGATGCATCTGTTACCAAGTGTGGGGCTGACGTAGCTTAATGTATCACTATATATGACCTGATGCAGGGCAGTTTTTATTTTATGCTGTGGCAATAACTGTGGCCATTCCATACTAAATGGGTTCAGAATTTATCTTTTTGTTGACCAGCTTAGTCCCACTTGGCTAGTAGCCTCTTTTCAGGAGAGATATGAAGGTGGTATACTGACTAGGGTAAATTTGGCTAGGCCACTGGGGAACTTCCCCTGTTCTTATCAGTAGTATGATTGTGCAGTTCTGTAACAGTCTGAGTGGCTTTTAATCAAAACTGTATGCCGTATTGGTTACTCAGTGTCATTTTCTTTCTGTATTTTAGGTACTCCTTATGTCAATGAAAGATATGAATATTGCCAAATTGACCTCCATTGATCTGCCTCTGTTTACTGCAATAGTTCAGGATCTGTTTCCTGGAACTGAGACTCCGGTGATTGATTACGGAAAGGTAAGAAGTATACATCTGTTAGTAAGAAACAATAATTGCTGAATCTCTGGGCCCCCATGGCTACAGAGAGAGGAGTGCAACACACACGCAGATAGATACAGAGAGGTCCTGTGGTAGTGACCACTTGAATCTGATGCTGCTAAGTATAATTGAGTATTCTGATAGAAAGCAATAAATCTGAATACAGTGAATGCTTTGTAGGTTAGCTAATATATTCAGATGTTAAGTTGTCAATCTCGCCTTCATTCTTGCTGGATGGGTTCGGAGCCGATCCTCGGCTCCGACTCGGCACTTGCTTTAGCTTGAGAACTCCTTTTACCAGCTCGAGGCAACCCTATATCCCATGATGCAAGGCGGAACTACCTCAGATCTCGTTTGCCGCTTAGCGAAAGAGGTCTCCTTTGCCAGCTGAGGTAAGTAATTTTTTGTCAAAAGAGAAAAAAGCTTAGTTAGGGATTTATTTCCCCCTTGTTTCCACTTTCATACTGTGTAGTGTGTTTATAGCCCACCCTATTCCCTTATAGTTCAAAACTTTTAAATTTCTTTGGTAATTATAAAAGTTTAGTTAGGCCTAGACCCCATTGGTTAATCCCTACCTGTGTGTCTGTGTGTTAGGGGATTAATTGTGTGTGTTTGTTGGGGTTTGTGTGTGACTTCTTCCTTAGAATTATGTCAAAGGAAGGCAAGGTCTCAGGCTTCAAGAAGTGTGACTCGTGCTGTCAGAAAATGTCTCTGACAGACGGTCACACTTCATGTCTTTACTGCCTGGGGCCTTTGCACCTGCAGGACTCCTGTGCTTTGTGTCACTCTTTTAGCCAGAGAGTTCTGCAGGAACGGAGGAATAAGCTGATCCTCCGTGGCTTACTTAAGCCAGAAGGTTCTCCCTCTAAAACAGGGTCTGGTAAACCTTCTAAGCCACCGAAGGTTCAGGCTACAGTATCCAAGCCTCCTCCGGTGGCTCCGGCTCCGTCGGAGCCGAGATCGGCTCTGGCTGGAACCGATCTATCTGCTTCCAAGGTAGTGGGTCCGGCACCGATTGGTTCCGACACCCGGTCTACTGTGGCCTTGTCGGCTCCGGCTGGAGCCGACACCTTATCCAGCATCGGAGCCGAAAAACCTTCAGCTCCATCTGGAATTCAGGGGACTTCGGCTCCGATGACTTCGTCCCGAAAGAGATCTCGGTCCCCTTCGTTGCAAAGTATCCACTCGGCTCCGGGGTCTCCTCTTTTGTCGGAGCGGAGCCATCGGAGCCGATCTTCGAGATCTTCCAGGCTGTCTGACCACGACTTAGAGAGGGTGGTAAGCAGGCTGTTGAAGTCGCAGGCACTGGCCCAAATGCTCCATAGCCCGTCTCAGCAGACTTCGGCTATTGTTTCACCCCTTGAACTTCCTCCTCCGAATCCACACCAGAGTTCGGAGCCGGAGCTTCGGGACAGCGACTGTTTCGCGCCGAGAAGATACATCCTTCGGCTCCGCTGCCTCGGCTCTGATCTCCTCCTTGAGACCTTCCTTGGAGGGATCCGTCGCCGGGTTTCCCTTGTCGGCTTCGAGGGGCTAGTGGCATCGGACCCTTGTCCGACCCGCCTCCCTCTCGGGCTTCGGCTTTGGTAAGCTCGGCACCGACATCGCCTCGAGCCTTCCTCTCAGTGGAGCCGGGAATTCCTGTATCCTCGGATCGGGATATTCCGCCTCCCGGGGAGGGGAGCCTTTGAGGTGATGAGGAGTGTCCTGGCTACTGAGCCAGGTCAACGGTCCATCCCTCTAGCTCCTCCCTCTTCGGTGCCTGTAGACACCTCTTGCCAGCCTCTTGCTCTCAGGCCCAGGGATCCATCGCCCCAGGTTTCCCCATTGGGAATTTCCTCCTCTTCCGAAGTTTCTCCTGATCCGGCAGGTGAACCCCCTCGGAAGAGGACGTGTAAGAGGAAACACACAGACTCCCCCGAGTCTACTACATCTGATACCGACTTAGATGAGTCGGAGGGTTCCCCACGATCCCCCTCTGAGGATGTCTCCATTTCAGACATGCTTGAGCTCCTCAAACAGAGAGGGAATTGGCCATCCATTGATCCCTCCGAGGATGAGTCGGTATACCTGGAGGCTTTTGGATCCCGACCCTCCACCTCCTGGGTGTCTCAGCCTTTCGACCCACTTATGCAGGTAGTGGCTCGGAAGGTGTGGGCGGCTCCAGATTCTGTGGAACCTGTCCCCAGGAGACCATCCAAGTTTATCACGGCCCCTACGGACAAACAGTTTCTTTCCAAGGGCATCTCTGTGGATGCTATGGTGGTGGCGGCCACTAAGAAGGAACTGGCGGATCCTTCAGTACCTGTCCATCCTCCTAACAATAATTCTAGGACCATGGACAGGTATGGAAAGCGGATGTTTTCTTCAGCGACCTTTGCTATGCGTTCGCTGAACTACCTTTGTCACTTCACCAGGCTTCAAAGAGATATTCTCAAGGAACTGGGTGAAGTGGTCCAGGATCCTTCTGCTGCTGGGGCTCAAGAAAAGATTGCCTCACAGCTAGCAATCCTGAATTCCCTATCCAACTCCTCCATGCGGCTCATATCCTATGCGGCCGATGGAGCGAGCAGGGCCGCAGGCACAGGAGTTGCTCTTAGACGCCAAGCCTGGATGCGGCTTTGTAATTTTATGGACCCTTTAAGGCATCCTTCACTAACACCCCTTTGATGGTTCGGCTTTCTTGGACCTCAGGTGAAGGATACCTTGACCAGGTGTGAGCAGGACGGTAAAACTCTTTCTGCCATTGGAGTCCATTTTTCCACCCCTTCTAGACCATATCCCAAGGGTCAGAAGGGAGGGAAGATGTGGTTCCGCAAAGCCCAAGGAGCTACACCAGACACACGTGGTCAGTTTACCCCTAGAGGCAGAGGGGTAACAATAATAGACGCCCTAGAGGCAGGGGGGGTCCTCAGAACCAGGGCAACAGGGAGTCTCTTCCTGAGAAGCCCTTTCAGCATCCCTGAGGTGTTGCCCGACTGTCCACCCTTGGAGGCAGTCGGGGGAAGGATTTCGCTGTACCCAGTAGCCTGGCATTCCCTCACACAAGATATGTGGGTACAGTCGATCATATCCGAGGGTTAGAAAATCCCTTCAAAGGTATCCCGACCTCAACAATCCCTTCCAGACATCTCACCCGGTCAAAGGGATTTGGCAGAACAGGAGGTTTCAAAGCTCCTAGGAAAAGAGCCGTCCAGATTGTGCCGCAGACCAAGTAGGATCCGCGTCTACTGAGATTCTTTTTGGTCCCCAAAAGGACGGGAGATTGGAGACCAATATTAGACCTGAGCAGTCTAAACAGATTTGTCAAGAAGGCAAGATTCCGGATGTTCACGCTTCAGTCCATTCTGCCCTTTCTGGGCAAGGACAACTGGATGTGCTCTATAGACCTTCAGGACGCGTACTATCACATAAAGATTCACAGGCGCTCCAGAAGGTTTCGGCGAGGGACCAGTCATTACCAATTCAGAGCCCTGCCCTTTGGCCTCACTTCAGCCCCCAGAGTGTTTACCAAATGCATGGCAGTGGTCACAGCTCATCTGAGACGTCTAGGATTCCAGGTGTTTCCTTATTTGGATGACTGGCTCCTCTCCGCCACCACCAGGTGTCAGCTTCTTCAGACCAGAGACTACACTCTGCAGCTTTGCAGGAGTTTGGGAATTTCAGTAAATTTCGAAAAATCTTCTCTGCTGCCTTGCCAATCTATCACCTTTATAGGCGCAGAATTAAACACCGTCAAAATGTTAGCCAGACTAACAGATCAAGGAATTCTGGACATCCAAAAATTCATTCGGATTCTATTGCAGAGCAGCAAGGTCAAAGCCAGATTTATACTGAAGATTCTAGGTCTTATGGCTGCGGCCATTGTTCTTCTACCACTGGCTCGCTTCCACATGCGTCTTCTGCAGTGGATGCTATTCACTCAGTGGTCGTACCACAGTCTCCCGATGAGGCACGAAATCTTAGTCACACAGTCGTGCAGAACTCATCTGAATTGGTGGATATCTTCCCCTCTTCTTCATCAGGGCCGACCCTTTGTTCCCCCTCCTCCAGTTGCCACAGTCACTACGGATGCCTCTCTGATCGGGTGGGGGGGGGCATTATCAGGGCAGGATGGTCCACGGGACATGGCAACCCATAGAATACCATCTGCACATAAATGTCCTGGAGATGAGAGCGGTGCTTTTAACGTTGCAGGCCCTCAACGACTTTCTTCCCATGGGGACTATTGCAGTACAAACGGACAACATGTCCGTGGTCTGGTACATCAACAAGCAGGGCGGGACCAGGTCCTATCCGTTATGTCGAGAAGCTCTCAGACTTTGGCAGTGGGCAATCTCCTCTCATCGGTTTCTGATAGCAACGCACATCCCCGGCAGGTCCAACCTCTTGGCGGACAGGCTGAGCAGATCCATTCTGATGCCTCACGAGTGGTCTCTCAATCAATCTGTAGTGGATCAGATTTTTCTGAAGTGGGGCACTCCTTGTTGCGATCTTTTTGCTACACCTCAAAACAACAAGTGCCCCGATTTTTCACCCTCTTTCCCCTTCCAGGCCAACCCCTGAGAGACTCTCTAACCCAGGATTGGCCCCGGGGACTTCTGTACGCTTTTTCTCCTTTTCCCTTGATTCCACAAGTCATTCAGAAAGCCACCGTTTTGAGGGCCAAGTTGATTCTCATTGCCCCTTATTGGCCTCGACAAATTTGGTTTCCGTCTCTGCATCGTCACCTTCTGGTGCAGCCCTGGCATCTGGACCCAGTTCCGGATCTCTTTATCCACCAGTCGGGTCAGCAGCACCGGGCCATTCATTCTCTCAACCTCACTGCTTGGTTGCTCCACTTCCTTCCCTAGCCAGACTACCGATGATCTCTGACTCAGTCAGAGACATCTTAGTGTCTTCTTTAAAGTCGTCCACTAGGACTGTTTATGCTAGCAAGTGGCGACGTTTTTCTATTTGGGCAAATTCCAGGAATATTGATCCCTTTACTGCTCCTGTGCATTCTGTTTTAGATTTCCTGGCGGAGGTTTTTCATTTAGGATCCTCGTCATCTACAGTTAAAGTACAACTGGCTGCTATTTCCAAGTATCATGTTGGCTTGCATGACAATAACATTATGTCTCATAGATTATGCAAGGCCTTTCTGAGAGGAGTTTTTCTCCTAAAGCCGCCTATAAAGCATCCTCCTCCGCAATGGGATCTAAACTTAATGTTGGCATCCTTGATGCTACCTCCCTTCGAACCGTCTGCTTCATGTTCTTTGAAGTTATTGACCTGGAAAACTATATTCTTACTGGCTGTCACTTCAGCAAGAAGGGTTTCCGAGATTCAAGCTCTCTGCATTCGTTCCTTACTTGGTTTTTCATAAGGACAGGGTATCATTAAGAACGAACCCGTCCTTTCTCCCCAAAGTTGTGTCTCAAACCAATATTAACCAATCTATAGATCTACCAGTCTTTTTCCCAAACTATTCCGACAGAGCTGAACAGAAGCTTCATTTTTGGATGTCCATCGTCAGCTCAGGTACTATTTGCATAGAACTAAACAATTCAGGAAATCGGACCAATTATTTGTCTCCTATGCAGAAAACAGGATAGGTCTTCCAGTTTCTAAAGTGACCTTATCCAGATGGTTGACTTCCACCATTTCCTATGTGTACTCTCTCAGAGGCAAGCAGCTATCTTCTAAACCAAAAGCACACTCAACCAGGAGTCTATCCACTTCTGCAGCCTTTCAGGATAGACTACCCATTGATACCATTTGTGCAGCAGCTACTTGGGCCACGCCTCATACCTTTGTCTCTTATTACAAGTTGGACTTGGCCTCCAGAGATAGGGCCAGTTTTGGTTCCACAGTTCTCAAGAGTCTGTTCCATTGAGCCACCCGGGATACAGGTGCTAGGGATGCGGTCCCATCCAGCAAGAATGAAGGCGAGATTGACAACTTAACATTTAGAAGTTATGTACCTACCATAACGTTCCATGTTAGTTGTCTTCTCTTGCCTTCTGTCTTGCGTCCCTCCCTCCTTCCCCCTGGCCTGGACAGATCTTGAAGAGTTCCTATCAGGTTGTTTTCCTCCTGAGCCTTCATATGAGGACTCTTATTATGAACTTGTTTTCCTAATTATGTTAGGTTAGTCCTTAGCAGGGTAGGTTAGCTACCAAACGAGATCTGAGGTAGTTCCGCCTTGCATCATGGGATATAGGGTTGCCTCGAGCTGGTAAAAGGAGTTCTCAAGCTAAAGCAAGTGCCGAGTCGGACCCGAGGATCGGCTCCGAACCCATCCAGCAAGAAAGAAGGCGAGAGAAGACAACTAACATGGAACGTTATGGTAGGTACATAACTTCTAATTTTTGCTGTTTAGTGATCAGGCTTTGTGTGTGTGTGAGACAGAGCCCTACTCGGTAAATTAAAGGAGTGCTTGCTGTTTCATTGCCATATAGGCAGTCTGCCTTTTTCTTGTCAGTGCACATCATACAAGTCGTTCTAACAGTACAGATGGTTAATGTACCTGTACGGAAGGCTGCTGATCTGATGATGTCCTTTTGGACCGTTACTCAACTGATGAGTCTTGGATCCAAACCTTGGATCCGTCCTCGGCCACTCAACAGACTTTAGGCTCCACAGCTTGAACTTCTTCCCTTACCCATAATCCCTTGACTACTGTGATCTCATTTGCTGCTTCAGTGATAAGATGTGGTTTCCTTTGGCTTGAACAAGTTGATTGATATTTGTGATAAGTGTACTTCATCACTTTGGGTTTTATGATATCTTTTTGTCTTTCTTTTTTGATTATACTCCCCTTTAAAAAAAAAAAAAACAAAAAGGTATATACTTTACTTAAATTTCTTTAAGCTTTAGTATTAGTGTTTGGGCCTTAAGCCCTCATTCTGTTGCTTACCTCGAGGTATTTCTTCCTTACCACTGCTGTTATTGCTAATTTTTCTTTGAGTATTTTTGTTTTACCATCACTGGTATACCTCTTCCTAGCTCCTTCCCTTTTTTGGGTGCAAGTTTAATGTATTATTGTGGTGGTAGTTATTGGTACCACAATGGTCTAGAAACCCACTGGTTTTAAGAAATGCTTTTCTTCCAGACATAAGATCCCAAATTTGGATAGTCTCTACTTGTGTATATTCTTGTGATATTTGTGCAAGCTTTAGTAATAGAGCTTTGGTTGAAAGGAGGAATAAACTGAATTTGAAAGGGAATCAGCAAAGCAATCTAAAGATTTGAGGAAGCATTCCTCAGACTGCTGTCCTGCCACCTTGATCTCTTTGGGGTCCACTGCACATAAGTAGGTATCTAAGTTTTCAGCTGTGACTGTCTCCAAGAGCTCAACTCCAACAAAAGGAAATTCAGAATCATCAGATTTGTACCCTCATTTGTATCCGACCAGGTCAAAATCTATATCCCCTGGGTTCTGTCCTGAACCAGTACCCTTCAGGCTTCACTCGCTATTCTTTCAAGACACGCCTCCACCCATGTCCACCATCTACATCATCTTCCCTCAGATCATTCATAAGCCTTCAAAAGTGGATGCGGCAAACTGATGATTTCTCAGAGCCCCGATTGTTTTTTTTTTCCTGACGTGGCCTCCCATCAGACCCGTGAGGCACTCCACCTCTCAACCCCAGCCTGTAGCT
Source organism: Protopterus annectens (assembly GCF_019279795.1). Classification (NCBI taxonomy): domain Eukaryota; kingdom Metazoa; phylum Chordata; order Ceratodontiformes; family Protopteridae; genus Protopterus; species Protopterus annectens. Next base: position 793,486,211 of record NC_056739.1, read on the forward strand.
CCTACTCTTATCTGTCATGTGTTTTCAGAGATTTCAGTCTTGAGATTTCTGAGCGTATCTTTGTCAGATCCGAAGACTTCTCATTCTTTGACTGACACTTTCTGTGACCCAAACAGGTCTGACCTTGTCAGGTCCAGAAGGATCTTGAAGCCATAGCATCAGCACAGGATCAAGAGGATTGTGTTTCATCCCTCACAGGCTTCTTCAGATCCGATGAGGGTGAGACTTGTTCCCCCTTGACTTCAAAGATCTTGAAGCCGTAGCATCAACACCAGTTGGTTGAGATTGGCTCGGATAGTGTTGGAGCTGTCACTTGCTTTCAGAGTTTCAGAGTTGGACAGCTTATCTCCGACCTCTGCCTCAAGAGCTGGGCCTTCTGTGGAAGCTGGGTCTCTTCATCTAGTAACATCAGGACAGCCAGCCAGATCAAGCCTTAAGACTGTCTGCATTCAGGACACTGCTGGTTCTTCCAAGTCCTATTTGGAACCTCCAACTGAAGAGCCCCCTAGGAAGCCAACCTGCAGGAGGAGGCACGCAGTCTCCCCACAAGAGTCTGTAACCAAAGATACTGACTTCAGTGAAAGGAAAGGGTCCTCCAGATAACCCCTTGAGGATGTTTCATTCAGAGAGATTCTTAAGGTTCTGAAACAGAAAGGAGGTGGGTCTTTCAACCCCCCCCCCCATTCCCAAGAAGAGTCCGTGTTTGTTGAGGCTTTTGAGACTGGCTCAACTATGACTGGGAAGTCCCCCCCAACTCCTGGCAGATGAGATGGTAGAAATCATCTCCTGCTGAGCTTGGAAGGATCTGGACATCACAGAGTCCATCCCTAAACACCCAGATAAATATCCTGTGGGACCCAAGGATAGGATTCATTGGAGCAAGAGTCCCCAGTAGATGCTATGCTGGTTGCAGCAGTTACCAGGAAAGAACTGGCAGAACAGAGTTCTTTTGTCCATCCTCCTAAAAGAGCATCTGTGGGCACTGGACAAGTATGGGAAGTGCGTCTGTGTCTCTGTGATGTTTGCCCTCAGAGCTCTGAATTATTTGGCACATGTCACCAGGTTTCAGAGGGAGTTGATTAAGCAGTTTTTCAATACACAGGGTCCATTTCTTTAGAGGATAAGAAAATAGTTTCTTCGCAGATGCCCAACCTCTAGTCATTATCATCCAATGCCTGCATGAGATTGATAACTCATGCCTCAGGAGGAGCTGCTAGAATGGCAAGTTCAGGCTTAACCATTAGGAGGCATGCCTGGATGCACCTCTGCGACTTTGTGAAGCATTTCAAGTCTTCCTTCGACAATGCCCCTTTTGATTGATGCACTTTATTTGGCCCTAAGGTGAAAGAGAGAGAGTAAGAAAGATGGGAAGACCCTTTCTGCCATGGGAATCAGTTTTTCTACTCCTCAAAGGAGTTTTTTTCTGAAACCAGAGATGGGGTAGAAAATTGTGGTTCAGAAAATCACAAGGTTCTTCTCAGAACTCCTACGGAGAAAGATTCCTTCACAGCACAGGAGGGAGCTCCAGTGGAAGACATTATCCTCACAGCAGAGATGGCCCACAAAAATCAGGGCTTCAGAGGCTCATACTTGCATAAGCCCTTTCAGCGTCCCTCGCTGAAGGATTCCCAACCTGCACTCTGGAAGCCATCAGGGGATGCCTCCTCTGCAAAAATAAATTTGGAGCACCACTACCAAAGATTCCTGAGTGCATAATATCTTATCCAGAGGCTATTATATAACATTTTCCCTTTTCTCCCCAAAATGCATCAGAAAAATACACAATATTCCACCCAGTCAGAGTAGAGCTGCAACTACAGAAATAAAAAAAGCTGTTAGAAAAAAAAAGTCATCCAACTGGTCCTGCTGGACTGGCAAGGGTTCGGAACTTATCTGAGATTCTTTTTGGTGCCAAAAAAGACTGGGGACCTCACATCACTTTTGGATCTTAGCAGTCTAAATCATTCTCTGAAACACTCAAACTTCTGGATGGTCACAGTCTAGTCCATCCTGCCCTTATCATATCAGTATGCTTCTAACTGATAGTCACTACCAGTTCAGAGCCCTGCCCTTTCGTTTCAGCATAGCCCCCTGGGTGTTCATCAAGTGTATGGCTATGAGTGCAGCTCACTTGAGACTGCAAGAATTTGGAGTGTTTCTGTATCTAGACAGCTGTCTCCTATCTGCTTCCATCAAGCCTCTACTAATTCGAACCAGGGACCACATGCCCCATCTCTTGTTTACAGTTGGCCATTACCATAAATTATTCCAAATCTCAACTTTCTCCAGCACAAACTCTGGAGTTCGTTGGTGCCCATCTGGACACACACTCAGAAGTAGCAAGTCTTTCTCAGTCAAGAAATAAAAAGAAAAATGAACTATACTTGACAAGTTAGTTCACTAAAAGTAGCAAAACGGAATATAAGTAGCAAAACAAAATATAATACACTTGTAACAGCACCAATAATATAGTCCCAGTCAAAAAATAGCGTAGAATCCACTTTAATAAACGCTTTCATCACACGACTTCTCAGTCAAGGTTGGAGAACTTAAAGAAACAGGTGATGCACATCCTTACTGTTTGTTCACCTCCAGCCAAACTTATACCGCAGCTGTTGGGTTCCTTGGCAGGCCTCCATAGTACTGGTTTCTTTGGCACATTTTCACTTGAGAATACTACAGTGGACCTTAGCATTACAGTGGTAGACAAGACATCAGCCAGTGTTGACTCCCATTCACATCATGCCAGTTTGCAGGCGACACATAGCATGGTGGAGTCATGCAGAGGAAGTTTCCAGGCCCTCCCCTTTATACTTCCTTACCTGAAAGCCACAGTGACTACAGATGTCTCCCAACTGGAGTGGAAAGTGGGGCATTACTTGGGAAGGAAAGTCCAAGGCATATTGACTCACATGGCTGCAAGTCTGCACATTAGTGTCCTAAAAATGAGATCAGTCCTATATGTGTTGCTTGTGTTTCAAGATGTTCTCCCTCTAGAGATTGTTACAGTTCAGACAGACAACATGCCAGTAGTCTGGTACAACAACAAACAAGAGAAACAGATCTTTACCACTTTGCTAGGATGTAATGAGCAATCTCTTCCATTCGTTTTCTCTTGGTAACACACATTCCAAGGAAAACCAGCATGCTAGCAGGCAAACTAAGCAAATCCATCTCAGTCCTTACAAGTGGTCTCTCAACCAGTCAGTGACAGACATGGACTTAAACCAATGAGATCAACCGTGCTGCAACCTCTTTGCCTCTCCCCTTAATACCAAGTGCAGGAGGTACTTTGTCCTGATCTCCCCAGTGTGGGAGTCACTGAGAGATGCTCTAGTTCACTGTTGTCCTCTGGTCTACTATATGCCCTTCCCTTCACTCATCTTATCCAAACATTTATTCAGAAAGCTTATCAGCAGAAGAGAAAAGTTATACTCATTACGCCATTCTGGCCTCACTAAGTATGGTTCCCTTTCCTTTGGCCTTATCTTCTTCACCCCCCAGGGTGCCAGATCCTCATCAGAACCTTCTGTCTCATCCATGTGGGCTGCCTCACCCAGACATATCTCTCAAACTAGTCCAACAAACACAAATATGGTTGCAACTAGGATAAATGGTCTGTTGAAAAACAAGGCAAACCAAATTTTCACAAACAACATCCAAAGGCCAAAAGACTTTATTCAGTCTTTTGGTCTTTGACATTGAGTTGTGATTAGTGACTTTGCATACTGTTGGTTGATTAGTTGGATGCTGTTTGTGGAGGTATTTCTCAAACTGACTGTATGGTTTCTCCAATTCCAATGATTGCTAGACGTTCCAGGCTTTCTACCCTGTTTGCCACATCCTCATTTCGTCCCAAAAAGCATCCACTAGGAAAAGATTCTCTATATAAGCCCTTCAGAATTGATTAGACCCCTCTTACGATCCTGTTCCAGCTGTTCTTGTTTTTCTAGCCTCCATCGTCAACGAATGAGGTAGTTATTCAATAACTGAAGACTGCAGCCATTTGAACCTTAACTATCACACTGGCTTGGTTAGTTATTCATTGGCTTCTCTTTAGTTATGTAAAGCACATTAAGGCTCCATCTTCTGATAAAAGATCCTGTGCCTCCATGAAACCTTACCCTGGTTCTGCCAGCCCTTACTCAGCCTCCCTTTAAACCATCTGCAAAAACAGAATTAATTTTTTGTCCTGGAAAGCACTTTTTCTACTGACCATCACCTCAGCTAGATGGGTATCAGAACTCCAAGCACTTTCTTCCTAACCATCTTACTTGATTTTTCATAAAGAGAGATTGTCACGTCAGACTAACTCTTCCTTTCTACCTAAGTTGGTGTCAGAAGTTAGTCTCAATCTGTCAGTTAACTTAATTTTTTTCCAAAATTTTCTAACAAGGTAGAACATATAGTTTATTTACTAGATGCTCATAGACTGCTCAGATTTTACATTCACAGAATCAAAGATTTCAGGAAGTCAGAGCAACTGTTTGTATTCTTCTCTAATGCTAAATTTGACACTGCAGTATCAAAAGTGACTCTAGCCAGATGGCTGACAGATTGCATCACCTTCATTTACAAAAATAAAGGTCTGCTATTTCCAAAACATGCTAAAGCACATTCCACAAGTCTGTGGCCACTTCATCTGCATTCTGGTCTAAAGCATCTATAGATGAAATCTGTGAAGCTGCTACATGGTCCAGTGCTCATACTTTTATAGCTCATTACAAAGTAGGCATATTGTCTAGGAATAGAGCAGCTTTCAGCTCCACAGTACTCTGGAATGTCCTTGCTTGAGGACTGTCCAATCAGTTGAGGAAGAGAGAAAAAAGATGACATCAGATATTATACCTATGTTGTCTGTTTTTGTCATTCCTCAACTTCACACCCAACTTTCCCCTTTCCCCATTTGTAAGGATCCTGGTATGACCTGAGGGATATTCCTGTATAACCTTTGCTGTGTGGGTTCCAGTCTCCCTTTCTGTTCTCCTCATTTTCCCATCTTTCTCCTGTTGTATTACCTACTCAGAAATATTATCGGGTACCTTTTATTTTTTTGACATATTGTTTGATAACTAGAAGGCAAACTCTATCTGACGTAACTCACAATAGTCAAGGGATTATGGTTAAGGGGAGGAGCTCGAGCTATGGAGCCTCAAGTTTGTCGAAAGGCCAAGGACTGATCCGAGGATCAGATCCACAACCCATCAGTTGAGAGAAGACAAAAATAGATAACACAGATATGCAGAGTTCTAGTAACTATATAACTATAATTTTAAGAGCATTGTCATACTGTTTATTACATACAGATGTCAACATTTATTACTATGTAAACACTTAAGCTATAACAATATATAATAAAATAGTAATAAAACAATGGTGATAAAAATACTAAAAATAGTTTTTAAACAGTGTTTCAGTGTTATAAAGCTTAGCTAAAACATTGGATATACCTGACAAAGATGTATCTGTAAGCTACAATGATAGTGAAATACTTTATAGCAGAAGGTGACAGTAACTTTATATACGCTGTCCTTTAGGTGCTATCTGCTGTTTAATTCTTTCTTTCCCCTTCACCTCTTCATCTGCTATTCCATTTTTCAAACTTGGATTGTCTGAGTTAGAGCAGCATTTTAAGCTTGTAAGCATTTTTTGTGTATGATCTAACAAAGATACTTCATTGAAAAATACAATCTTCCAATTTTCACAGCATCACCCAAGCCCTTACTTCTATATTTATTCAAGGTCATTCCCATTTCCTTTAAACATCCATTCAGACAAACCAGCATTTTCGTTATCCATATTTTATTCTTGGCAATCACAACTCTATCATCTATGTATGTCAGAACTACTGGAATCACCACTTCCTTTTGCATCACATGTCTAGCATATCTCATTTTATGAGCTAATTCACTCACTATCACACTCATCACTAATGCAAACAGTATCCCACTTATGGGACATTCTTCTCTTGTACCACTATTCATGCATATTTCTTTACTCAACCACCCATTCACTAACACTGTCACTCTATTATTTTGATATACTCGTATAACAATTACCTAATTCTGTTATTCCATACTTTTCCATAGCATCCCACAAAGCATCATGTCCTACTATATCAAATGCCTTACTAATATCACCTGCCATAAGTTTCATATCTTCCCCTTTTATTTATATTATCCACGATTTCTTGAACCACTAATAATAATTCCTGGGATTCCTTCACTTTTATACATACATACATACACACACACACACACACACATATATATATATATATATATATATATATATATATATATACATACATATATGTGTGTGTGTGTGTGTGTGTATATAAAATCTTTTCTTTGGGACTTCCAAGATGGCTGCACATTGAGTAACAGCTTAACTCTAGCTCTCCCAGTGTGAAAACAGAAACTCGACAGAGAAGGCCAGTAGACTTTTGTGCTTATGGGTAAATTTCAGTAACTGGCTAGTAAGTGTACTTCCTAGATGCTAGGAAAAAAAATACAGAGCACTTGGAAAAAATCCACTGCAAAAAGTGAGGAAGAAACACTGACTGGGGAAAGTTCTGCAGATGTTCAGCAAAAAGCAATGCAACCTCCAACCATGACATCCAGTAACATACAGGGAGATACAAGTACAAGACAACTGCACACAAACCTAGTTAAAATAAATTAAACACTGGTGGAGTCTGTCAACACAACAAAAGGCTGGAAAAATGGAAGAAGCATTAAACAGATATTCAGATGAGGTGATAAAGCTGCAAAAGTCAGAGGCTGAAATGAAGAAAAAGCTGGCCGAATATGAGACTGCTCAGGAAGAGATGGTTCAAAAAATAATGGAAGATGGAACACATAGGGAGAACCTGAGATTTTCAGCTTTACCAGAGAAGCTGGATGGAATAGATTGCATTAATTTTATGAAAGCACAAATAAGCAACTTGACTGGTATTCCACAGCAGGAATTGTTAGTTGAAAGGGCACATCGTGTGTATGCTCCAAACCTGGCTATGACAAAGCAGCCTAGACTTTTAGTAGTAAAGATGCAGTCCTACCAGCAGAAGGAGTTGATTATGACAAAACTCTGAGCTGTTGGACATGCTAGACTTAAAGAAATCCCATTCTCTTTGTACCACACGCTCCAGGGACCTAAACCTTGCCACCACAATAAACAGAACATGCTGGAGGATAGATTCCTGTCCCAGAGACTTCCCATACTTTGGAACAAGCTACCTATTCATGTCAAGTAAAGCTCCTCGTTGGTCCACTTTAAGAAAAATCTTGACGACTGAATGGGAAATAGAAAATTCACCCCGAGGATCACTTCTGTGGCACTGCTCGACAGGGGCACAGGAAAATAATTTTCTTGGGTGGCGAAAGCTAGGGAACCTTTTTGGCTATGCTTATATAGGCCCCAGCGATGATAGCCTAGTACCTACCTATGAACTGTGGCAGAAGGACAAAATACTAAAAGTGGGAGATGGCAGAGTGTTTGTGGAGAATGATTACTTGTATACCATGCAGAAGAGGAGTAAATTCATTCCACTATTCAGGGAATGTTGAGACGCAGGTGTGAGATTCAGACTGCTGTACCCAGCAGTCTTCAAGGTATTCTTCCTTGCTGGGAGAAAATCATTTTTTGATTAAGTACATGCTAAGGAGGAAATGCAAAAGTTTGTCCAACAAAAGGTGAGCTGTGAAACAGAAAGAAATTCTGTTTCTTGTTCTTTTGATAATAAAGACCACAGAGAGACTACCTGTGAAACCTTTTCTGCTGTTTCAAAGGAAAATATTGGAAAGAAGGAAGGGCCCATAAGGGTTGACTAGAAGAATTAAGAATATGTTGGAAATGAACCACAGACAGGATTTGGGAGATGGAGATGAACAGTAATGAAACCAGTAATTTAATGTGGAATTACAATGTACTAATTATATTTGTGAAATATGACAGAACAAGAAAATCTGGAAATATTGGACTTTTTCAGAATTTGTTGGACTTGTGGGGGATTGTAAAGTATATGCCCTAGTTCATGTCATTAATGTTAGGAAAAATGCTTTGGGAGGGTAAGAGAGGGGAGAAAGAACTGTAAGTAAAGACATTTTGTTTTTGCTTATTAATAGCACTATTTTTGTGGTGTATGGTTTTCTTTGCATGCTATAAAGTAAAGTTTTCTCAGTTATTTTTAAGTGTAACGGGGATTGTAAATAAGTGCTGCTGGTTTTTCCCTTCTCTCTTTCTTCTTGTTCAGTTTTAAGAAATGTAGGTACTGCAACATAAAAAATTGGTTAAAAGAGCATTACAAAAGAAACATTAATCTGCTTTTTCTCAGTCTTGCATGGGGAAATTATTAGATTAAGGATCTTAGAGTGATTTAGCAACAAGTTTTAAGAGAAAGCAAGTAAATAAAAAAGAATATTGAATATTATGAGTTTTTTTTGTAGCAAATGAATGCATGCTAAGTAGCAATCGTGTATCTGCCCCTCATGTCTCCATGGAAACAATCTGATAAAGAGAAATTGACTCTCTGGTTCTCATGTCTCCATGGGGACAGTCTGACAAACAGAAATTAGTTAGTCTGGTGGAGCGTGATTGACTGGAAAAGAGAAAGGTGCTAGGAGATAATGTTCTCTGAAAGCATTCAGGGGTTTCCACACTTAATATTTAAAGATTTGTATAGTTTTGTGTGTTAGTATTAAATTGATAGGTTTTAGGAGGTATTGGAGTTTTTTGAGGACTTTCATTAAAGTAAAAAGTTTTGTAAGATGTGACATAGGCTCAAATGGATATGATAAGAAACAACTATATAAAAGTTAAATCTGTCAAACAGTGTATACATGTAACACAAAAGCTGGAACTAGACATTTAACAAAAAAGGTGTTATACATAAAAGGTCATAATAATAACTTTTTAATGAAATGATGCTTTCTCTAATGTCTTTAAATGTCAATGGTCTCACAGATAAATACGAAAAAGAAAGAGTAGTGAACTGTATTAAAATGTAGAGTGCAAATAGCTGTGTCACAGGAGACACGCGTGGAAAGAACTGAACTTGTGAATTTCATAAAGGTTTTCAGAATGATTATTCAAAGGAATATCTGGGACAAAGGAAAAGAGGATTACTTACATTAATTGCAAGAGGAGCTCCAATAATGATACAAGACGATAAAAAATGTCATAATGGCACATTTGTAGTGCTAAGGGGCCACTGGCAAGGGGAAAGGATTACACTGGCATGTATTTATATTCTACCTGAAACTACTATAATGGAGCTTAAGAAAATTCTGGGAGAAATCCTCATTTTTCAGCAAGGGATGTTATTATACATGGGGATTAGAATTTGATTTGTAGCAGTGAAGATGAGTCTGGAGGGCCCAGAAGGGTAAGTATAACAAAGAAGGGTAGAATTTTGAAGAAATGTCTGAAAATATTTGACATGGAAGATGTGAATTCATTAATAGGAGTTCAAAGTGAATTTGCATATTATTCCCCAAAATATAAAAATTGGCCAAGACTAGACAGAATTTATATTTCACAGGAACATTTAAGTTTAATTAAAGGTCTTGATTCTCACCCAATAACTATTTCAAATCATGCACCATTAATAAATAAAAACACAGGGTAATGAAATAAAAATGAGAAACTGGTGCTTTCTCACCTATCTGTTGAAAAGAGAGGAATTTAAGAATGGGCAGTAGAGATTATTCGGGATGTATTTGAAAGGATAGAAATTACTTCAGAAAACATAACTAGAGAGTGGGATAAAATTAAGGTGGAGTTTAACAATAGTATGTAAACAAAAAGGAGGAGCTATGGTTAAGAAGTAGCAAGAATTATTTAGAAGGACTGACAAATGTTAAATTATTGCAGAATAGGGGGACTCTTTCAGAACAAGAAGATGACCAACTGCAAAATGCTAAGCAGAAAATAAGAGATTACCTCAATAATATATGCAACTTTAGAAAGATTGCTGTTAAGCAACTTTTTTGATAACACTAGCGCACAAAAACTTTTATCATGATGATTATGGCAAAAGAAAGTACAAAGCACTGTCGCTAAGCTTGGGGACAGTATAGCAAGGAAGGTAACAAGATCCTGTAGAGGTATTAGAAATATTTCAGAAATCCTATGAAAGTCTGTATAAAGCAGAGAAATATGGAAATCAAGACAGATACAAATGGAAATGTTTATGGAATTAAATATGCCAATGTTAGGGGTAGATGAGGCTCAATTATGAACAGTTAGGATAGGAGGAGATGAGACAGAAATTGTGATGTATAACCAATCTACAGGAACATCCCCAGGAATAGATTGCATTCCTATGGAAGTTTGGAAGCTAGGAGGGAAAAAACTAATAAAGATCTGGAAAGTTTTATGTAACAGTATTTTAAGAGGAGGAGAAAGTACCATCATCCTAGAAGAAATCAGTTCTAGCTGTAATACCTAAGGAGGGTAAAGATCCATCAGATCCATATTTATACAGGCCAATTTCAATACTAAACCATGGTTATAAAGTGTTCTTGTCTATAATGGCTAAAAGAATGGCAAAAATAATGCCACAATTGATAGCTATGGATCAGTGTGATTTTGTGGAGGGGAGGCAAGCATTTCACAACATTAACAGAACAGTGATGATCCAGAGGGAAGCAGAATGTAAGAAAATACCATTGTTGTTTGTGGGGCTTGATGCATAGAAAACATTTCACAATGTAAGTCAGGACTTTATGTGCAGGGTGATGGAAGCATTTGCAATTCCTGAAAAAAAGTATAGGGTTGATTAGGAGGATATAGGAGGGATCTGGGGTGAAAACTAAAGTGGGTGGGGTCCTTTCTGATGATTTCTGCTTGGGCAGAGGAACCAGGCAGGGATGTCCTCTTTCCCCTTTGTTATATGCATTATATTTAGAACCATTGGCAAAGAAAATAAGGGACTCAGAAATTCAAGGACATAATTGGTATGGTAGTCAAGAAAAGCTGGTTGTATTTACAGATGATAATATTTTATAGGTGACAAAACTAGAAAGAGACAGTACAGTGTTGTGGAACATTTTGAGGCAGTTTAAAATCTTTTCAGGATATACAATTAATGAAACTAAAGTAAAGGTAATAGTGATAAATTATGTACCCACCTATGAACTATTTCAGCAATATCCATATTTATGGGGACTTGATAAAATTAAGTATTTAGAAATATGGATTAAAAATGATTCTAATGGGCAGCTAAGGATATGTGGGAAGAGAGTAAACAAAAGATAAAACAAAAAACGAGAAAATATAAGCATTTTTTGTATGGATATGAATAGTAAGGTACAAGCAGTTAAAATGTTTTTAGTGCCATTAGTCTTGTACACAGGTCAGGCATATTTTTATCAACCGGAGGAGAAATTGTGGATAGCAATTAATAAAGAGCTGAAGGACTTCATCTGGGGGGGGGGATAGCAAGAGTCAAATTGGATAATCTGATTCTTCCGGTAGAACAAGGCAGATTGGGATTACCCAATTTGAAAGGGTGCTCCGAGCTATTCAGAGCTACACAGTTAGGGCTCCTATACATAGCACAAGCAGAAAACTATAATTGAAAGAGGAAAGGGATGATTATGATGAAGGGGGGACTAGAAGCAAGGAATTATGGACGTAGGCCTTTAATGAGAATAATAATAATCATACAGAGTATTATATCTACGAAGTAGCAGAAATTATCCTAAGTACGAAGGCAACAACAGAATGGAGAAAGGTGATTCTGCCGATAGGGGTGACTGCAATTAGGGATATAGACAATAGGCAAGAGGGGGCTGGAATTTATTGGAGAAAACTGTCAAAGGAACCAAGGTATTGGGAGCAAATCTCTAGAGAGGGAAGGATGATAGAATGGGAAGATGCCAAGAATTTAGACTACAGGTTAGAGACTGCCTTCCCTATCAAGGACTGATAGAGTATAGGCAAAGAGAAAGACATAAGGGTCATAAATTAAATATCGGCACTTGTAGAGTTTTTAGCAGAATGTAGAATAGAAGCTGCCATTAAAAAGGAATAATTAGTAGAGCATATAAAAGATTTCATGATAACTACAACAGTCAATCAGAAGTGGTTAGAAAGGATTGGGAAAAGAGACTGGATAAGCAATTCACAAAGAAACAATGTGAGGATATATGTATGTCTCCAAAATATGCAAGTGATGGTTTAATAAAGATGTTCTTGTTTGAAAAACATATATGTATGTTTTCTTCCATAAAGTCCGTCCTCCTTCCTTCCATTCTCCTCTGTTATTCTCATAAAAATATGATCTGTGATTTATTTTTCAAATTAATTTGTCTCATTCTTGACTTTTTTTTACTTTCCATTCTTTTTTTTTACTCTTGCACAAATTTTCTACATGCTGTACTAGAGTACTCACAAATTCCACTTGTGTTCGTTTTACTTCTCCTTTTGCATTTTTTTTAAATTTTCCTCATTATAATAATGTCTTCCTTTACTATTTTACCCAAATATGCAGACACCTCCCCTCTTCTCCCTTGTAAGTACTATCTCTGCTTAAACAATAGTGGGTCAATTTCTTTTATAGATTTCCTTATTCATATCTTAATACTCTCTTGGATTAATCTCTAAATTATCCAATACATTTCTATATATCTTTCCATACTTCACTTTCTCTTCCTTTCTTGCATCATCTTGCCATAGAAAAAAAAAATTTTTTTAATTTAGTCCACCATTCAGACAAATTTTTTATAAAAGTCCTTCATGGCTATTTGATCCTCCATAACTGCAATGCTTCCCACTCCCCAAATATGTCCTATAATTTATTATTTTTATTCCCTTTCCTATTTTAATGTACTTTTTTCCTTTCATCACCTCCATCTGTATTATGAAGTGTTCTAAAAAAACTGTCTTTGCTATATCACCACCTGTTACACCCAAAACCTCTGGTAGTACAAAATAAGCAGTTTCAGATCCAATTGCCCCTCTTCTGTAAGTCCATTGACTTTTATTCCACACAGCTAACATACCGCATTTGATCACTTCTTGTATTTTTGTTAACATTTTTCCCTTTCTTTTTACATTTTCTTCTTAAATCACAGTTACTGCACAGCTTCTCCTAGCTGCCTCTGTACCAGAAGTAAAAGCATGAAGTGCAGCAGCAAAAGCATTTCTCCTTAAAACCAAGAGTAGAGATCCTTTATATACATAAAGAACTCTTTACAACTTATTTACATGTTTACAACTGTACAAATATATAGATATACTAACGTATGTACACATATCCATAATTTTCCTTACAGTCATGCTAAAGTTTCATCAATGTTAGACCCCTACACCTTTTGCCACAGCCGCCATCTAGTTTTACTTAATATTTTTGATAAAATCCTGTTCCCATTAAACATAATTTCATTTATTCTTTCATTTCATATAACCTATATGACATAAAATAGCTTATCTCTCCTTTTAACATGTTCTTAACTTGTATTCTTATACTTCTTATACTATCCGTATTTAATCATATCCATATTTATTTTATCCACTTCTTTTATATCTTCAAAAAATTCTTCTTTACGTAGTTTCCACATAACTTTTTACTCTCTTACACATCAAAAACATATGTTCAGTTGTCTTTTCTTCTTGACATCATAAACATATTCTATTCATTTTCATTTTATATGGCATATTTCCTTATAAAGATAATTTATCTATTACTAGTCTCCACAAAAAATCTTGATATTCTTTCTTATTACGCCATTTGCTTCTTATTTTTATAGCTTTTTTTTTTTTTCATCTATTAGACTTTCCCGTGGTTTTTTATAGTAAGCTTTTATTATTGCATTCCTGTACCATACTTTTTTTTATTTTTCTATATAATATTTTTTTTTTTTATTTTCCACAAAAAATATTTTTTTTTTCTTGGTAACATTTTATTTCTTCATTTATTCACCGTTTTCTCTTTTACTGTTTTTTTTACCATGCCACAAGTTTATCATACTTAACAGTAATACAGTTTTACTACTAATCTCTCATCTTTTTCATTTATCCACTTTAACACTTTTTACAAATTTAATGACGCAACTTATACCACTGGATTAATTAACCTCAAACCTCCTCCCTCTTTATCTACATATAAAACTCCTATTTTTACTGGGTTTAATCTAGAACCTGTTATAAATGGAAAAAAAATATGCAATAATTAATTTGCAAATACTGTTGGCAGCATACATACACTTGCTAAGATTATGGTATTTTCCCATCAATACTGAATTTATCAAATAAGCCATTTTCAGAATGATAATTTGTATGTTCTCTATAAAAGACAGGTTTGTTTTATTTCTTCGGTTGTTTGTTTCAATGAATTCTACTTACATCGTTATTCCCAAAGTTTATATCTAACATACAACTTTCATTCACTGTAAAATATATACCACTTGTCTTTACTACATAACCTAAACCTTTATTTTTCTCTTTATTTAAAGCCATCCCTATCACCTCTAGACACTCATTTGTGCAAATTATTACTTTTATCCAAATTTTGTTTTTTTTCAATTATAATGTCATTTGCATATGTTAACAGGACTGGAATTCGTACCCCTTCAGGTGTTATATACCCCACCTCCTTCATTTTGTAATTTATTTACATGCTGTCACATTTATAACTAATGCAAAGAGTATACATCTTATTGGACATCCTGTCTTACACCACTCTTCATATGTACCTCTTGGCTTAACCAGCCATTTAAAAGTACTTTATTATTACTGTATGCTGACATAGATAATTTCCTAACTTTCTCACTTATATTCTTTCATTATTACCTATAAAATTTCATGTCTAGGTTTATCAAATGCCTTATTAAGGTCTCCTATCGTGAGTTTCGCTTCTTCTTTTCTGTTCATAATATCATCCACAATTTCTCTAACTATAATTGATAATTCTTTACACCCTTCCCCTTTATACTATATATACTATCTTCCATATTTTCCATTTTAATTTCAAATGTCTTTGTATTATTTTCATAAGGATCTTATAATAATTATTCAGTACTATCAGTCTCATTTTTTTAGCTGTCTTCTATCTTCCTTCTTGCATATGAATTTAAATATTCTACTACATAATTCTCTATACATAAAACTTTAATTTAATTGTTCAGTCAAAATCTTTAATTTTTTGCCATTGTACATTTTATACCCTATTCTGTCTGGTCCTGCAACCAAATCTGTATTTATGTAGCTTATATAAAGAAATCTCCTTTTCCAATTCATTATCTTTTTTTGATAACTTTTTTTTACTTACCCCTACCTTCTTTTTTCTTTAAACATTTTTTGTGCATATTGTATTACACTATTCATAATATTTTTCTGAGTTCTTTCCATTTCATCTTTTACATTTTTTTTACTTCACTCATTGCACTACCATATTCCTTTACTAATATTCTTAAATAACTCAATACTACTTCTCTTTTTCCTTGTAGAAAGTATATTTGCTTAAATAACAGTCCAAAGAATCCTCCAAGTGACACAACCACAAAAATAAAAAAAAATAAAACCATTTTCGGGTTTGGAGCCTCTTTTTTATTATTGTTTGCTTAAATAACAATTCTTGTATTTTTTTCTTGATTTCTTTCATGTAATTCTATTTTTTGTCAAAGTACTTTCTATTATGTTCTAGATCTTCCAATGCATTGTTATATATTCTTTTATATTTTTCTTGCTCTACTTTTCTCACGTCTTATTGCTGCTGTACAAAACAGTTTTTATATTCTTCCTTAAAATATCATCCCCCATTCAGACCAGTTTTTATAAAATGTGCACATAGTAATATGATTTTTTCCATAACTGTATTACTAATAACACTAATACTTAGACTAGTTGGCAAAAATGATTATGAAAGAAATTATTATGGACTTCAGGAGAAAGGCAGCAGTTCACCAACCCCTCACTATCAAAGGGGAGATGGTAGAGAAAGTCAAAACAACCAAGTTCCTGGTCCTTCACATCTCTGATGACCTCTCCCGGGCTGCTAATACCAACCATATAGTCAAGAAGGCTCAACAGAGGGTTCATCTCATGAGAAAGTTCAAAAAGGCCATGCTCCCACAGTCTGCTCTTACCACTTTTTACAGGGAAGCTATCGAGAGCATCCCCACTAGCAACTTCATAGCATGGTTCAGCAACTGCACAGTTGCTGAGAAGAAGAAACTACAGAGGTTAGTGATGGTGGCTGAGAAAATCGTGGGAATAAACCTTTCTTCTATTCAGGAGCTTTTCTTTACAATAGCAAGAAAGAGAACATATAAAATACTTACTGATTCCACCCATCTGGCCCGCAACTGGTTCTCACAATTTGCATCTGGAAGGAGATAGTGCAGCTTCCACTGTAGGACTACGAGATTGAGGAACAGTTTCTATCCTACAGCTGTGACACTTATTAATACAGACACCAACCATATAATACCTGATACATTGAAGCCTCTTTTTTTCATTTAATCTTGCTGCTCTGAGCAATTACCACCATCATTACTATAATGCACTATGATGGCTATACTGAGTCACGTCTAAGGTTAACAAGTGCAATATGGTAACTAAACAGCTGCTCTCCACTAAGTATTTATTCTCTATCTTAACAGTGTAGGGGTTTGGCGGTGGGTATTTATTATTTATCATTGGATAGTGGGTGTACTGACTGTGTTTATGTAATGTGAACTATCTCTTGCATGTCATACTTATTTTTTTCTTATGTTATTCCTTGATACCGCTGTATCTGTGTTATTTGCAATGTATTTCTCTCGTGAGCTGACATTTGTAATTTCGTTTAGGCTGCACTTGTGTGGTCCTAAATGGCAATAAAGTTTCTTTGAATCTTTGAATAATGGTTAAGGTCTTTGCCTCCCATGCACAAGGTACAAGGTTCGATCTTGACCTCTGGCCATTGCCTGTTTGGAGTTTGCATGTTCTCTGTATGTCTCTGTGGGCTTCCTCCCACCTCTGAAAAAGCATGCTGAGTGTTTCCATCTCAAAGTGTCAATGAATGGAGCTGTGGGTAGCAGCACAGACTCTACTCTATAAGAGGAGGAGTTGTTGGGCATCTACTGTGGGGTGCAGTATCCTCAAGAAAGGAGAACACATGTTGTGTACCATGACAGGGCTAACCACTCGGTGTAAAATATGGTTCCAAGTGATTCAGTTATGTTGACTAGTTTCGCCAAATGTGCATGGGTATTTGTGTTGAGGACCCGGCCTACTCTGACTTATGCCAATTACTTATGCTAATGGTGGGATGGGTGTATGTGCTCCTATTGCCAGTGTATTCCTGCCATAAAGCTCATCAGCCCTGTGTCAGTAAGCTAATAGCCAGCTGGTGTGTTGTTGTCCAGCCTGCATTACCTGGGAAAGCTAGACATAAAACTAATCGACTTGCCAAACATGAACTGATAATTGCTACACTTAATCTAGGTTCATTGATGCGACACAGCTCGGAAATGGATGACATGATGATAAGGGAGGAGGCTGGACATCCTGTGTATCCAAGAGACAAGATGGAAGTGCACTGCAGCAAAACCACTTGGCTTGGGATCCAGAGTCTACTACTCGGGAGGAGAACAGGCTAGAAATGGTGTGAGAATTGTGGTGAATGAGAGATTTCAGAAGACAGTGAGTGATGTCATTAGAATTAGTGACAGACTCATAGCAGTCAGACTCCACTGTAATGACAGGGCAATATTCATAATCTCAATCTATGTCCCACAGTAGTGTTGTGTTAGTGAGGAAAAGAGTGCATCCAGACAGCAGTTGCAGAACCTACTTGATAAAGCAGAACAACATGAATTGGTGTTCATAATGGATGACTTGATTGCACAGATCAGGGTAGACAGAATATGAGGACTGCCAAAGTCCACATAGGTGGGGGAACAGTAATAAAGAAGGTGGCAAACTGCTGGATAGTAGCTAACACATGGTTCAGAAAGAGACAGTCACAGGATCACATACAAGAGGGTCCAACATGCAACTCAGGCAGACTTCCTCCTAGTAAGGAAAGAGCACTAGGGTAGAACCAATGATTTCAATGTCATCCACAATGAGACAGTTGGCCCACAGCATAAACCACTGGTTGCCACAGTCATTTGCAAACAGTGGTCAGAGAAGGCTCTAAGGTTGAGAGACTAGGCTGAAGACCTGCATTTACTCAGGGCTGTAGAACCCAAGAGGAGGAGGAAATAGATGGAGTTGAAAACGAATGGCAGCACCTCAAAACAGCATTTGTGAGGACTTCAGTACAGATATGTGAAATAAGGTATATAAGGAAGGCTGGTGGTGGAATACCAAAGTCCAGGAAGTCATCAAATGAAAAGAGGAGTACAGGAAAAAGTGGGAGATAGAAAAGGCCAACCAGACTAGGTAGGAACACTGGTTGGCTAACAAGCTAAGAAAGGAGTTGCAATTGCAAAGAATAGGGTATCAGAGGCACTCTACCAGTTTTTGAAAAGTGACTCAGTAGGTGGCACAAGAAAAACTCGATCAGGTTGCAAATAAAGAAGACAGTCAGACACCCTTCATAAGGGATGCCTGCAACAACCTGCTCCCAGTACAGAGGACGTCATAGGCCGATGCCTGGAGTATTTCCAGCAGCTTCTGAATGAAGAAAACCCTACAGAAGCTGTACTGTCCGAGACACACCTTACAGTATGAGAAGATGATGAATTCACTCTAGAAGAATTAAGAACTGCGCTGAGGAAAATTAAGTCAGGGAAAGCAGCAGGCTCAGATGAGGTCACAGGAGATATGATGAAGATGCTGGGTGAGATAGGTGAGAAATGGCTTCTGAGGATAGTCATAGCATTGTGAAGAGAAAAGCATATTCTGGATGACTGAAGAATAAGTAGACCCATGCCAGTGTACAAGAATAATGGAGACATCCACAACTGGGGGCATTACAGAGACATTAAACCCCTGATACATTGCATCAAAGTTCTGGAAAGGGTGACTTTTCAAGCAGATATACAGAGTAGTAGAAAATAAGAGGGGAGATGAGCAGTTCGGATTCAGATCAGGATGGAAGACAAATGATCTGATGTTTGCAGTGAGACAGATAGTTGAGAAGAAGCTAGAGTTGAGGAAATAGTCCAATTGGGCATTCCTAGACTTGGAGAAAGCATATGGCAAGGTCCCAAGAAAGCTGATTTGGGCAGTACTGCAGTGGTTTGAAGTCTCAGAAACATTGATAGAATTAGTGTAGGCTATGTACAAGGAGCCAATGACTCAAGTGTGAACAGTGTTCGGTCTCACAACAGAGGGGTTCCCAGTGGGAGTGGGTGTGCACCAGGTTTAGCTCTGAGCTCACTGCTGTTCATGCTGGTGATTGACTACATTAGCAAACGGGTCGGAGGGGACAGATAAGCACAATTGCTATATGTAGATAATGTGGCATTACAGGCAGACTCTAAGCAAGAACTTTAGCAAAGGGTAGGGGAGTGGAATGCAAAACTGAAGGCACATGGGATGAATCTAAGCACAGATAAGACAGTGGTAATGGTAGCAAATTGGGGAAATCAGAAGAAGCTGAGAATTGAGAGAGAAAGGAAAATGGTGAAATAGGCCATTAGCTTCAAGTATCTGGGAGGGGTTGAGGAAAAGGTAAGGCTGAATGAAGAGGTCAAAGCTAGAATCAGAGGCACTGCAGCAAACTGGCATAGATTCTCATGTGTAGCAAATGACAGAAGAATGCCAAAGAAGCTGAAACGTAAGGTGTACAGTGGTACAACCAGTACTACTGTATGGTACAAAAACCTGAGCAGTAAAGGCAGAGAAGATGAGGAAGCTAGAGGTGATGGAAATGAAGTGTTTGAGAAGAGTGGTAGGATGCACACTGTGGGACAGATGAAGAAATGAGCACATAAGAGCAGAAGCCAAAGTAGCTCCAATTGCAAAAAAAGATCAAAGAGAACAGATTATGGTGGTTTGGACAAGTACAGAAAAGCAGAAGACAGTCTGGTGAAAAAGATTTGGGACAGACGGAAAAAGAGTAAGAGGAAATGAGGATAGTTTATCAAAGAGATGGATGGATTGTGTGACAGAAGATCTGTGACAGTCGGGCATCAATGTCACAGAAGGCAAGAATGTGGCATTGAATCGAGAGAGATGGTGACAGTTGACACGATATCCTGACCCCTTGTAGAAAAATGGGAAAAAGGGGGTTGGTGGTGATGGTGATGACTAATCTCTTTCCTTCTCTATTCCATACTTTCTCATTTATCTTTTTTATTCCTTTGCCTATTTTAATATATTTCTTGTTTTCTTTTATCTCTAACCATATTACAAGATCATAAAATCCTGTTTCAGGCACCCCCCCTTCTCTTGTAAACTAAACCGTCTGATACTATAAAATAATATATTTAATTTCTATACATACCCCTTTTGAAAATCCATGAATTTTTGTCCCATAGTTTTAACTTATCACATCTTATAACTTCTAACATTTTTATTATATCATTTCTTTTCTTTTTACGATTGCCTCTTTAATCACAATTAATCAGTACATAATGTAAAATCTGATGAAATAACCTTCCCTTTCTTTACAATTAATATAAACATATACTGTTTAATTTTATGTACTTATCCTTTCCATTTTAAATCTGCAATGGTTAATCTTCCATTTTTTGGTAAAGTTACAGCTAATATCTTTAATGTATGTCTATGGAATGTGGCTCTTCAGAATACCTCTCATTTGCCAAATTTCAGATGATCTTTCCTCCCCATAGTTTCATTGTTTGTAATCTTTCTTCATTTGTTTAATATCTTGTGTCTTCTAATATAATTACATCTACATCACATATTTTATACGACTCCAGAATCCTATTCTTCGTACTATATTCTTAATACAATTCACATTTACAGAAAGCAGTCTAAACTTAGATTCACGGTTTCAGAGGTTCATAGCTAATCACTAGACTAGCTGTCTTAATAGGCCATTCTAAGCCTAGCCAATTTACCTCCCAAAGGTGAGAATCATACACTGGGCATGTGTCAAACACCTTAATCATTATATCAACCCCCAGCCATTAGCTGTATATAGATTCTTTTTCATCCATTTCCTTTCTTTTTTTTTCTTTTATACTCGTGCCTTTAAATTTTCTTTTTCTGCCTTTTACCAATATAATGTTTTTCTTTTACAGTCTCCCAATGTATGCCTTCATTATTTCGGAGCCTTCTTCTATATTCTCTTTGTTTGTTTCTCATTTAACTTTTTTTCTAGTTCTGTTTCTACTACTTCTAAAATGTATTCTCTTTATTCATTTTCTTCTCTATCTTTTTCTTTGCCCTTATTTTCATTTTTACAGTGGATCCATAAACAAACAAGTGCTTGTTTGTGTATTTCAGTGAAAAATATTCCGTTTTTAACCCAGCTGTGGACTACCTACTATTTTATTATTTTGTAGTACATATTTTAAAGTTCAATTTTTATTAGTGAACTAGGTGCATAACATATACCAAGGAGTGAACTTTACACCTTCCACGCTGCAAAGTTTCTGCTTAGTTTGTTTTTGTCCCAGTATAGGTTGCATACTGTTTTTTTTGGGACTTCGAAGGATACCACAGACTTTTCTTTTTGAGGAATAAAGAACTTCGATATTTAGGATCGTGTCTAGTTTATTGGATATGATCAAACTGAAGAGATAATAGGCTTGTGAGTAAGTGAAGCACAAAGCTTCAAAACTTTGGATAAAATCTATCAACTCCAGGATGACTACTCTCCGTGGGCAACTAGGCATACTGAGGATATTCATGCTGAACAATGAAGACATATACATTGAAGTAAAATCCAAGAAGCCAAATGGTGACCAAAGAAGGACAGCTTTAGTAGAAGAAAAATATGAATGAAACCACAATACCGATTCACAATAAGCAAGAGTAGTAGTATCTTATGTGAGGAAGAGAAGTGAAGAAGAAAGTACAGGCAGGATGGAGTGGGTGGAGAAGAGTGTCAGGAGTGATTTGTGACAGATGAGTACCGGTAAGAGTGAAAGGGAAGGTCTACAAGAGGGTAGTGAGGCCAGCTATGTTATATGGGTTGGAGACAGTGGCATTGACAAAAAGACAGGAGTCAGAGTTGGACGTGGCAGAGTTAAAGATGTTAAGATTTGCATTGGGTGTGACAAGAGTGTACAGGATTAGGAATAAGTATATTAGAGGGTCAGCCCGGGTTGGAAGGTTTGGAGACAAAGCCAGAGAGACAAGATTACATTGGTTTGGACATGTGCTAAGCAGGGATGCAGAGTATATTGGGAAAAAGATGCTAAGGATGAAGCTGCCAGGTAACAGGAAAAGAGGAAGGCCTAAGATAAGGTTTGTGGATGTGGTGAGAGAGGACATGCAGGTGGTTGGTGTGACAGAGCAAGATGCAGAGGATAGGAAGAAATGGAAACAGATGATCCGCTGTGGTGACCCCTAATGGGAGCAGCCGAAAGAAGTAGTAGTAGTAGTATCATATGTGGTGATTTTGCTTTTTGAAGTTCTTTACCACCTGATGGAGATTCATATCAACTACAGCAGCTTTATTATGAATTTGTTCTGGGCGTAGAATTTTTCATCTGAAGTCAGCAAGTGTTATTACGTCAGATATGTGCTTGACAGAGGTTAATGTGTCACTTATCAGAGAACTGAAATTGATTATGGCTGATGAAGGGACGGTACACAGTCAATATGGTTACTTAGAGATGTTATCCAGCTTGCCTTCATTATAGCCAGTTAGTCTAAGTTTATTTTTTAGCGAGGAAAATGGCAGCAATTCAGACCAAAAGTGTACTTTATTTTAAAATAGTTGTCACACTCTTGATTCACTCTGTCTTCAGATTTTTCAAATCCTAGGCATCAGTAGCCTGAGAACAGATAAAAGAACTGGATGCCAGTCTTCAGCTACGTCTCTTGTTTAGTTGCCACATCTAGATCATGCATTGCAAATCAAGCAAGCAGTGTCTCAAACACTTGTTACAAATACTACTTAAGTTACAAAGTGTGAATTTCTCTCCTTACATGAGTCTAGAGTTTAGCTGAACCAGATCCTAAAAGAGTGGATGGCCACCTTGGAGGAAGCAGAGTTGACAGACCTTGGATCTGTTTCAGTATCATCAGCTTTAAGTAACAAATTTCTGAAAACTGGGTTCTTGAAGAGTCTAGTGACAATGTGAGATGCTAAACATTCTTTTCTTCAAAAAAACAATATCAAGAATACACCGTCGCCACTGTAAAAGTAGTTTATTAAAACAAAAACAACAGTAAGTTAAAATGCAAAGCTTTCAATATAAGCTCTTTTTCAATGCTTCAATGATCGTAACTGCACTACAACTTATGTAAATACTACAACACTAATTAAAATCAACTAGTTAACCAATAGAATATCACATAAGTCAATTAAGGTTTTGTGTGTGTACACATTATTTTCTTCACAGTGAATGTAGGTGGAAATGACCGTCCAAGTTAAAGCTGCTGTATTTATGGACTAGCCCGTATTCAGCATGGCATCTGGCAAGGCCTTGAGGAGAGCTAAAATGAGCAGTGTGTAGCCATCACTGTATGTGAGCAATTTAACTAAGAATATAAACAATGTAGGTAATGTAACAACAAAATAGGAAAAAATAAATGCTCAATGGAGGTCTTCGTCACAAGCTGCTAAGCAGTACACTGAAGACCTAAAGCACTACAGCATACAATTTCCTTGGTATGGACATACACTTGGTCACCTTTGGACAAAAAGCCCAGTTGCATCTTACATTGATTATAGGTACTTAGTAGACCAGCTACCCAACAGAACTTTTAGTGTACACACTGACTGGTAATGTTTCTTTAAATGTGACTTTAACCACTAGTCAGATTAAATTAGTTTTGAGAAAAAGACAGTGAACCAGAGAAACATTTTGCTAATGTATTGAAAGCAGTGTACATTTACCTAATACACTTTAACATTTCTGTCCCTAGAGTATGTTAGTATTGTAAGGCAGAGAGTATTATTTCAGACAGTAGTATTGCAACTTACAGCAGGTGCAGATTTCTAGAGTACCAAAGAGAATGCCAGTTAAAGAAAAAGAGCATAGTTCACAGTAGGGTCTGTCCAGTATGTACTCACCTGTCATCATAGGGATGAAATACAACATAAACGTTAGTATGCTTATTTCACTAGCAGCCAGGCATGCTGTTTAATATAAGATATGCTATTGATTATGTAGTTGTTACCAGTCAGAGTGAGAGTAAGGTACTAGGTATGTTTTATTTGTGTTGCAACAGGCCAGAAACATGCAAAAGCTGTGATGAAATGCTAGGAATGAAGCACTTTACTGAGCACCCATTCACTTAAATTAGGCTTAGAGGTGTGAAAGGGTACATGGACGGAGCTAGTGACACCTATGCCAGAAGACACTCTAGCTGAGAATCGAACGGGACAGCGTCTTGTTGGGAGGCGACAACGCTACCGCAGCACCACTACCGTGGGTGCCATCATTCTGCATGTATTTATGTTAATACTGTGTATATATATATATATATATATATATATATATATGTGTGTGTGTGTGTATGTACATGCATGTGGACATCCAGGAAACATTTTTTTAAACAAGAAACATCTTTATTAAATTATCACGTATGACATGGGCAATCTTACATTTATATAAATGAAAACAAACCATACTGATGCAATTATAGTTACAAACATTATACATTACTAACCATGTTGACACAGTTGTAGTTGCAAACGTTAAACATCGCTCATCTATCCAGTCATTCTCAGTCAGACATTACATAGATGTTCTTCATGTTTCACTGTTGCAGTCATTACATTAGGGTAATCTGCTGGCAGATAGCCCTCAGTCGGCCTGATTAACAAAGTCTTGGGTCCTGCATCGGTTGCTGTCCCTTCTTCCATGACGTCAGGTCATCAGGGGTATAAAACATGCAGCCGATGCCATTACATCAGTCTTTCTTGCCGTGCGGTGCTCGAAGCAGAAACAGTTCACAAGTGTCGGTCAGCCGACTCCTGAAATTTTCGTTTTCGAGTTTCAGAACCAAAGTCTTCAACTAAAAGCTATAATTGTATTACTTGTGGGAAGCAAATACCTCATAAGGATTTTCATTTGTACTGTATTCCTTGCCTAGGCCCTGACCACGATGTAGCTTTCTGTCAGTTTTGTGCCTTTAATCAGCGCACTATCCGTCGTCAGTACATTTTTGCTTCTAAATATTTTGGTTCTCGATTTAATTATCAAGAAATGACATTGGTTATCCATCCGACTACTGGAATACTGAAAAAACACAAAGAAAAAGACAGAGACAGGGCAGTTCACCGGTACTCAGTGAGGCGCTTTCGCAGCCCCTGATACCTGCTACTTCTGATTCGCAGGCCTCTACTGAGACCCATTTGGAGTCCGGTATGCCGCGAGATGCTTCACCTATGGAACCCGCGGATGTCTCTACCTTGGATGGGTCCGGACCCACTGTGCAGGCACCAGCTTTTGAGGGTGTATTCAGGTCTACAGACTTGCATATTAAACCGACTCCACCTTCTATTACTAAGGCCTAAATCTCGATCTATGTCTAAAAAACCGACGCTCAAGCCACATGTTCAGACCCCTATGCCTAAAAAACAAATGATCAAAATGGCTGAAGATTTAATTACTGTAATCATGGGTAGTCAACCCCCCCCCCCCCCCCTCTAAGCAGCCTAGGCCTGAACTTGACTATGAATCTTCTGAACGGGACTCTGTTTCTTCTGACTCTTCTAATGACCTGAATTTGTCCATTCCTACTTATGAGGACTCTAATGCAGAGGATTCCATTCCCTCTGCTTCTCCCCCTGAGGATTTTTCTTCTGGGGAAACTTTACATACCTTAAGGGAGCATTTCCATTGGGAAATTCAGGATTTTTCTAACTCCAAAAAGAGGCTGAGGGATTTCCTTTTTCTTCCACAGCATAGGCTTTTGGCTGTACCTCCTGTACTAGACATTGTTGATGTGTTTTCGGAATCCAGTATGGCCCCCGATTCCCTGCCTCTGGCCCCTATTAAACCAGACAGATACTACAGGGTTCCTGAGTCCCACAAATTCCTTTTCAAAAATCCTGTTGCGGACCCTGAAACCATTTCTCAGGGGCCCAAGGGCATTAAGGCTTCTACTGCTAAAAATCCTACACCTTCTGATAGAGACTCCAGGGCGCTGGATAGATGGTGTAAAAAGGTTTATACTTCTGCAACCTTGGCAATCAGGGCTTTAAACTGTCAATTCCATATACTAAAATATCAGCAGCATATCATGGGACTGCTTAAACAGAAAATTATGTTGATTTCTGACTGTGTTGAAAATAAGGATTTACAGGACTTATTGCATTCAGCTGAACAAGTTGGCAAACATACTTTGCAATGTGGTTTTGATTCTTTAGAGGCCTTTTGCAGGGCTGCTGTTACTGGGTCTGTGCTTAGAAGGCATGCTTGGCTTAAGGAGCAATCTCTGCCTGATCATGTTAAAGCAAAACTGTTGGATGCTCCTTTGCAGCAGGACCGTCTGTTTGGCAATAAGGCTGAAGAAGTTCTAAAAAAGATGGAAGATAAAGCTAAATCTATGCAAACTGTGAAAGATTTCTTACAAGTACGACCTCCAAGATTTAGTAGGCACTGGCGTACTAAGAACTGGTCCTTTCCAGCTCCTTCCAGAGCCACTCAAGCCAAATCCAGATACTCCATAAGCACCAGGTTTCAGTCCCAAGGGAATTTCAGAACTAAGCAATGAGGTGCTTCCACTTCCAAATCTAGAAATAACTAGACACCACCCTATGGTAAACAGTCTCGATGACTTTCCTTTAAAATTGCCAAGCACTTACCACTCAGCCGCGCCTTTGGTGGGAAAACTGGCTCTTCATGCAAACAACTGACAACTTATAACCCAGGACAAATGGGTTTTAAATACAGTGTCCCAGGGATACAGATTTAATTTCCACACTTTGCAAACTCCAAACGGGTGGCCAGACCTGCCCACAAATCAGTGGGCAGAGGCTCAGAAACAAGTACTTTCCCTCCTAAACATGGGGGCTATTCAACTAGTACCAAAAGAGGAAAAGGGGCAAGGTTTCTATTCCAGACTTTTCCTGGTACCCAAAAAAGACAAATCATGGTGTCCAATTCTGGACATGTCTACTCTAAACACCTTTCTGGACATTCCAAAATTCAAGATGTTGACTCTTCACCAGTTACTTCCTATGCTAGGCAAGGATGCCTGGTTGGCAACTCTAGATTTAAAAGAGGCTTACCTGCATATCCCAATCAGGGACTGTTGCAGAAGATACCTACACTTCAAAGCAGGCTACTTGCATTATCAGTTCTCTGCACTGCCCTTTGGCTTGTCTACTGTGCCCAGGGTATTCACAAAGTGCCTGACTCGAGTAATTGCATTTCGCAGGCAAAGAAATATTCAAATATGTCCATACCTGGACGATTGTCTAATTCAGGCAGAAAACCAGGCCATTCTTCTAAAACATCTGGCGTTTGTAAAAAGGGTTCTAACTTGTCTAGGGTACACCATAAACAAAAAGAAATCACAACTGGTACCCTCTCAAAAATTTACATTCCTGGGTGCAAGCTTGAATACAACTGCCCAGATGGCTTTCCTTATGCCAGAAAAGCAAATTCATTTGGTGACTTACTTCAAACAGGTGGCCACAAAAACCCTGCTATCTGCAAGACAAATACTGCAAGCCGTGGGGTTCATGGCCTCCTGCATTCTTCTAATTCCATATGCAAGACTTCATATGAGGAAACTTCAGTGGTACTTAAAAAGTTTATGGAGTCAACATTGCCACAGCCTGGAAACAATGATTCCTGTCATACCTTGCCTGCGCCTAGAGTTCCTATGGTGGGCAGAGGCCTGCCGCCAAAACAAGGGACTGCCATTCACACCTCCCCCTGCCACCCAAACCCTAACTACAGACGCATCAAACTATGCATGGGGGGCTCATCTGGCAGGGAAGTGCATTCAGGGCAAATGGATCCCAAATCAGATGCACCTTCATATCAATCAAAAAGAAATGCTAGCTGTACAGAATGCACTGACAGCCTTCAAGGACTACCTTCATCCAGGACAACTAATGGTAAAGACAGACAACACCACGGTAATGTAGTACATAAACAAGCAGGGGGGGTACACATTCCTACCCCCTCTGTGGACTAGCCATGGCATTGTGGATCATGGCCTTGAGCTACCAAGTACAACTACAAGCTCAATTCCTGTCAGGAAAGCTGAATATTCTGGCAGACGAACTAAGCAGAAATCTCATGGACCCACATGAATGGAAACTGGAACCACGGATTTTCAACATGTTGACACACAAATGGGGGAGCCCAGACATAGATCTTTTTGCCTCACCCCAGAACTATCAGTTGGACAAATTTTGCACAAGAACTCCTCACAAAAAAGCCTGGAAAGTGGATGCTCTATCCTTCAGCAGGAAAAACCTATCAGTCTATGCCTTTCCCCCTCTGCCTCTGCTGTCCAAAGTCCTACTAAAAGTCAAACAGGACAAACCAAAAATTATTTTGATTGCTCCAGACTGGCCTCGCCACCACTGGTACCCACTCCTACGCAGTGTGTCACAAATTTCTCCAAGGCACCTGCCTCAGCCACCTTTCTTACTGTCTCAGCAGGAGAACCAAATTCTGCACCCTCAGCTCCAAACATGGAATTTTGCAGCTTGGCTAATCATTTAAATTCGCCCTTAGCATCCCTCAGCAAACCTGTGATGGATGTCACTTTGGAGGCGAGAAGACCTAGTACTAGAAAATCTTATGCTGACAAATGGAAAATATTCTGTGCCTGGGATCAATCTCAAGGGATGAGCACAGCAGCGCCCAATTTACCTCAGATTTTGCAGTACTTAACTGAGATGCTTCACAAGGGCCTGTCTTTTTCCTCCATAAAAATCCATGCCTCAGCCATTTCAGTTCAGTACAACACAGAACCACCCCTCTTCTCTCATCTTCTGCTAAAGCAGTATCTCAGAGGGGCCAAAAACTTGAGACCACCCAGGAGAGCTCCAACTCCTGCCTGGGACCTTAACTTTGTATTGGAGAAACTCACTCTACCTCCTTTTGAGCCAGCTGTTACTGCAGACTTAAAATTTCTTTCCTGGAAATCAGCCTTCCTTTTAGCAATCACTTCCGCTAGAAGGATATCTGAATTACAGGCCCTTATGGCAGTGGAGCCTTTTATCATCTTTCATGCGGACAGGGTGTCACTCAGGACCAATCCATCCTTCATGCCCTAGGTGGTATCCAGTGTGGCTCTTAATCAGTCCATTCATTTGCCAATTTTCTTTCCCAATCCACAGAACAGGGGGAGCAGATTCTACATTCATTGGATGCACATAGACAACTTAGATTCTACTTGGACAGTACTAAATCTCGAAGAAAATCTGAACAACTGCTGGTAGCATTTTCTGCAGGGGCAGAGGAAAGGCTATTTCCAAAGAAACCATTTCTAAATGGATAAGCCATTGTATTCATTTTTGCTATAAGCACCATGGAAAACCTATCCCCCAAGGGATCAGATCTCATTCCACCAGGGCTGCATCTACTTCTACAGCCTTTGTCAGAGATGTTCCTACCAGGGATATTCTAGAAGCTGCTACCTGGAGTTCAGTTCATACATTCACCAAGCATTATCACTTACCAATTTTCTCTAAATCCAGAGCTGGCTTTGCCACTGCTGTTTTGCAGGGCCTTATAGCTGGTCCTAATGCTGTATAAATCCAACTTCCCAACCATAACTTTGGGAATTCACCCAAATGTAATGACTGCAACAGTGAAACACGAAGAACATAGTACAGTTGTGTACACTTACCATAAATGTAGATGTTCGAGTGTATTCAGTGTTGCAGTCCTGATTACCCTCCATCCAGCCCCATGTTTTTCTCTTACTATACCTCTACTTTCTTCTACTATGCTTAAAAGCCTTTTTGGTGTATTTGCTTTTGTTTGGAGGTATATTTTTGTGTTTTTAATTACTTATATATTTTGCTCCCCATTTGGGGGGCACCTGACATCTGGGGCAAGAAAAACTGATGTAATGGCGTCGGCTGCATGTTTTATACTCCTGACGACCTGACGTCATGGAAGAAGGGACAGCAACCGACGCAGGACCCAAGACTTTGTTAATCAGGCCGACTGAGGACAATCTGCCAGCAGATTACTCTAATGTAATGACTGCAACAGTGAATGCACTTGAACATCTACATTTATGGTAAGTGTGCACAACTGTACTTTCATTCACATCCTGCTTTCTTTTAATCCTCATTCCTCCTCTTCATGTATTTTTCCCACAATTCCCATTTTTCCTGTGTAATTTACTCCTAATATTTTCTAAAGATCTAATTTCCAGCTGTTTTATCTGTTAGTATATTCACTACTTCATGTAAAGTTGGTTCAGACTTCAATTTCCGTTTTCTAGCAATTGCTTTTTGGCAGCCACCATAATTAGACTCTCAAGGCCTTACTATGTCTAGGCATTTCCGATTCTGTATCAAACCTCAAAAAAATAATTTCCTTCGTTAACACCAATTTGCTCACCCAGTATCTCTAACTGGACATTCTATAGGGAATCTTTAAAGTGTGCCAACTCATTACACTCCCAGAAAATATGTTCCCAGTAACCTCTTTCTTCCCCATCACACCTCCAGCATTTGCTGTTTACCTGAGGAAAAATTCTTAGGAGTCTACTTGGGGTATAAAAATACCTTTGTAACCACTTGCAAGCAATATAGGATCATAGCACATTGCTAGGCTATTGACCCTGAGGCCTTTACAAGCGTAGCCAAGACTTTATAGCCCATGTTCCAACAAGTCAGCACCCTATGCCACTGTCCAACAGAGACACTGGTGGAATCCCAGGGGTGTATTTTCTGTTCCTCATTCAGTTATCCAAGTTGTGCTTAAAAAGATTTAATTGAGGTACTCTGCTTTACGTGGAGAGGGAGTCTGTTCCACAAAAGGGGGAGTCTCTGGGACACATCTGTCCCCCCAACAAGTCCTATTGATGTCACTGACCTGGTTGAGGTTGAACATGTAGGTTACTC
Organism: Protopterus annectens; assembly: GCF_019279795.1. Lineage (NCBI taxonomy): Eukaryota > Metazoa > Chordata > Ceratodontiformes > Protopteridae > Protopterus > Protopterus annectens. The sequence continues at coordinate 793,517,292 of NC_056739.1, forward strand.
GAGTGGAGCTTGACTTGTGGATATACAGCAGTTCCATCAGGGCGGCGTCTGAGATTGCTTTGTATGCCAGACAGAGGTCACCTCTGAGGGGTCTGTAGGAGACTGAGTAGAGGGACAGGGCTTTTTGCCTATCTGTGTAGGGTAGATGTTTGAGGCCCTGGATTCTCCAGGTGAGGAACCTCTGTGGTCTCTCCAGCTGCTGCATGTGCTTTGTGAGGTATATGCCAAAAGGGGCATTGTACTGAATAATGGGTCTTATAAGGGAAGACTACAGGGATGCTATGACCACCTTGTTCCTGGATGAGATACCTTTACTAATGAGGTAGACCATGTAGAAAGCTTTCTGTACAACGGAGGCAATATGGTGGTCAAAAGTCAGTTTGTTATCGACCTGGTTGCCCAATTCCCTCACAACTGATTGCCTGCTTTAGAACCTTATTATCAATGTGATAATTTGTGGGGACGTCACTCTCCCCAAAAGGGATGATAGTGCATTTTTTGACATTCAGTTTGAGGTCATGTTTCTGGCACCAGTCATTTATTTTGGGTGAGACCCTCTTGGAGGATGTCCACATCACTAGGGGAATTGATGACAGAACCCAGCTTGCAGTCATCTGCAAACTTGGTCAGCCATAGCCCACTAGATTTGACTTGCACCTCTGAGAAGTATATCCCAAACAGCAGAGGCCCCAAGACCAATCCCTGGGGTACACTGCTTGTTACGAGTCTACTACTTGAGGCCGCTTCCCCTATTTTGACTAGATGGGTTCTATCAGTGAGCCAGCTTGCTTACCCGTCCGGTAATATATGGACTGATGCCTAGTTGAGAGAGTTTATCTATTATACCTGAGTGAGGAATAGTATCAAAGACTATGGCCAGGTCAAGGTAGGCGGTGTGCACTATCTTCCCCTCATCTATGGCCTTGGTGACTGCCTCAGAGAAGTTGACCAAATTTAACAGGCATGACCTCCCCTTGACAAAACCAAACTGTGTGGGATCAAGTGTCTGGAGGTTGCCCATGTCCTTGTTAATGAGATCCATGATAATCCACTCAATAGCCTTGCAGATCAGGCTAGTTAGGCTGATGGGTCTATAATTTCCTGGATCGGTGGATGCTCCACCTTGGTGCAAAGGGATGACATTAGCTGTCCTCCACTTGGCTGGGACAAAACCAGTACTCAGGCTTTGGTTGAAGTTCCTGCTTGAGTTCATGTAGAATGCAGTCTGGGATGTTATCTGGTCCCATAGAGGCTGCATTTTTTGCTTTTGAGAGGGCAGTGATGGCTTGCTCCCTAGAGATAAGGGGAGGGGGGCACGTACTGGGGATATCCTGTTTTACTGATGGGGGGGGGGCAAAGGAGTGAAGTTTTCACTGAACCTGTCTGCCAGCAGGTTGGCTATATCTACAGCATTTGTGTATTTGGTATCACTGACCACCAATTCTGAGCAGATCTCTAGGTGCTTCCCTTGGGATTTCAGACATATATGAAGAAGGTCTTATGACTGTCTTTAAAAGATGTGGCCAGTTTGGACTTGAAGTTTGCTTTGGAAGATTTCACTAGTGCTCGTATTTGCTTGTTCAGGCTAAGGACAGATTGCTTCCAATTAGGCATCTGCTCCTTCTTGGTCCTGGACAGCAATTTTTTTCCCTTTATTATAGAGTTTATTTCTTGTAGATGTCCACCAGACAGGTTTACTCTTCCTTGAGGAGGATGATTTCATCCTGTCTGCTATTCCTGATCCCATGCAGCTATATAAATGTTCATATAGTACTTTGGTGTAGGTTTTGACATATGTGGCAGTTCCTATGGAGGGTAGGGGGCTGTGAAGCTGTTTACACCTTCCTTCAGGAGGCTATAATCAGTTTTGGAGAAGTTTTTTTGTTTGACTCTAGTTGGGGGGGGGGGGTGCAGTCAAAGGAGATGTTGACCTCAGAAGTGACTAGTTTGTGGTTGGATCTTACCAGGGATGATTGCAGTGGTTATGTTGGTTAATACCAAGTCCAAGATATTTTCACCTCTTATGGAGGTGTCAACCAACTGGTCCAAGGCATTTGCACTGATGAAATCAAGGAGTTTCTGGGCATTTGTGTTTTGGCAAGAGTATTTATTCCGGTCTGTGGTTGGATAGTTAAACATTTTTCTTCAATCTGTGGTTGTAAAGTTAAAGGACTTCCATATCAAGGATTGATATCCTAAATCTTCTAGACTTTGTTGCATATTTGGAAGACATACATATATACCCTCATTGTTTCTTTGTGAATTGCTTATCCCGTCTGTCTTCCCAACCTCTTCTGATTGATTCTTATAGTTATCATGCAATATTTTGTATGCTCTACTAATTATTCCTTTCTTAACAGCAGCTTCTTTTATAGATGCTATTAAAAACTCTACCAGTGCTGGTCTTTTATTTAGGACTCCCGTAATTCTTTCTCCTTGCCTATACTCTGATAGCAATCCTTGATAGGGAAGGCAATCTCTAACATGCAGTCCAAATAAATTCTTGGCATTTTCTCATTCTGTTACCTTTCCCTGTCTAGTTATTTGCTCCCTGTTTGTTGGTTCCTTTGCCAGTTTTCCCCAACAAATTCAAGCCCCCTGTTGCCTGTATCATTAATTGCAGTCATCCCTATCGGCAGAATCTCCTTTCTCCATTCGCATGTTGGCTTAGTTCTTAGAATACTTTCTGCTACTTTATTAATATATTAATCTGTATGATTATTGTTATTCTCCTTAAAAGTCTGCATCCAAAATTAGTGTCTACTTTTTTCTTGAGCTTTGCCCCTGTTTCATCATCATCCCATCCCACTTGGAATTTTAGTTTTCTGCTTGTGCTATGTAAAGGAGCCTTAACTGTGTTGCTCAGAAATACCCCTTCAAATTTGTTAATCCCAATTTGCTTTATTTTACTGGAAGAATCAGCTTATCCCACTTGACTCTTCCCATCTTCCCCTACCAGATAAAGTCTTTCAGCTCTTTATTAGTTGTTATCCACAACCTTTCCTTTGGTTGATGAAAGTATGCCTGACCTGTGTATAAGACTAAAGGGACTAAAAACATTTTAACTGTTTGTATCTTGCTGTCAATATCCATATAATTTAGCTTCCATTTTCTCAGTTTTTGTATTATCTTTTAATGTGATGTTCTATCTCACCTTCATTCTTACTAGGTTGGGTTCGGATCTGATCCTCTGATCTGTCTTGGCCTTATTTTCAAGCTCTAGGCCCTCTGCCAGCTTGTGGCTAAATCCCAGCATGCACTAGAACTATCCTCAGATCCTCATTTGCCGCTAAACAAGATCAAGTTCACGTCTGCTAGCTCTGGCTAAGTGTAATCTTTCTGATTACCTTTCACCTGTAATTTGTGGATATTTTCTGACTTTACAGTTGACTGTATCTACTCGTAGCTGGATATTATTTGATTTGATTCGAGCTGTTTCTGACTTTGGCCGTGTTCTTTTGTTAGGTTTTGCATTCCCTTTCCCGGCTTGTGTTAATCTGAAGTTACTTTAGTGGAATAGTTTGTTTATTTTAGAGGCACTGTTAGTCCGTTTTAGTTAGAGGGTTTATAATCCTACAGTTTTTGCCCTTTTCTTCTCTGTTTGTTATTAGTGCACTTTCCGTAGTAGTATTACAATTCGTTTAGCTTAAAGAATTGTAACATGGCCCGTTTATGTTAGAGGGTTTAGTCTTTGTCTTTCGCTGTTTGTTCTGGGTTGGGGCCCATTTAAGTTGGAGGGCTTTGTCACTGTATTTTCCCCTGTGTGTTCTGTTTCCTACATAGCTCAACCTGTTTAAGTTAGAGGGTCCAGGTTACAAAAAGAAAAAAACGTTTTTTGTTGTGTTTTTTTTTTTTTGTAGTTGTTAGCTTAAAAATGTCTGGCAAGGAATCCAAACCAATGGGCTTTAAAATGTGCGACAAATATAGTAAATAAAATGCCCCTTAGCAATAAACACACTCTGTGTTTATTGTCTTGGGGCTGTCCATCTCCAAGAGTCGTGCTCCCATTTGCCATTCCTTTAATCATAGAGCACTCCTGGAGAGGAAAAATAAGTTGATCCTAAAAGGTCTTCTAAAAACCCCCCTTTCTCAGAGGCACTGGAAGAAGGTCCGGGTTCACCTAAATCTGATAAATTTCTTCCTTCTGAATCTGACAAATCTGGAAAAAGACCTCCTTCTTCTACTTCATTGCCTTAGACATACAAACCCCCTTGACTGTTTTCCTCAGATCTGAAGGCTACTGGATCAGACAAAGCTTCATTGGCTCTGACACCTTCCTGTTCGGTACTGATTGAGTTTGAACTTAGGAGCTGGTCTCCGACCTTGGAACCCATCTCCCCTATTCTAAGATCACCTATATTACAAAAGACAAAATCTCCCACCCCCCCTCGACCCGGTCTTCTAAGAGCCTTTTTGATGACGACATGGATCGAGTGGTACAGAAGCTCTTACAGACACCGGCGCTGGCCAAATTACTGTTGGATCTCACCCCCGGGGCTTCAGATCCTACGACACCCACCTCCTCTGCTCCAAGTCCTCCTCCAAACAAACCCCTGGCTTCAGGATTGGAAGGTCTGGAGTTGGTATTAGTGGAACTGTCATATCTGAGACCCACCATGGGTTCTACGGATCTGACCATGGCTCAGATGTCCTCTGCTCCATCGGAGCTAGAGGAGTCTAGGAGCCAACAATCTCCAGTCACGTCTGGGGGCCGAGTTGGATCGGACAGCTGTCAGATCCAACTTTGCCTCTCGGGACCTTGGCTCAGGTAAGTTCGGCTCCTACCTCAGCCTTGGGTCCATTGTCTTTAGTTCTGGGGGGTCATTCGGCTTCTTTGGATCCAAGGATATCCTCGGATCAGGGACGGGGGATTTTGAGGTAATGAGGAGGGTGCTGTCTCCACAGACAGGTCCACAGTCCTGTCCAGATATTCCTCCCTCTAGAGCATCGGCGCCTGCCTCCATACCCCTGCGTCAACAAGGCAAAAGAGATCCTAGGCCTCGGGCTGCCCCACAGGGCACCACCACTCTTCCGAAACCTCCCCAGAGTACCCGTCTAAGGAGGTCCCTCAGAAGAGACTGTGCAAGAGGAAGCATTTGGACTCCCCAGAGGAGTCCATCACTTCCGATACGGACATCAATGAAGCTGAAGGGTCCCCACTGTCACCTCTTGATGATGCCTTCTTTGGAGACAATCTGGAAATGCTAAAGCAGGGAGATGGCCTCTAACCCTTTGGTGGAGGAGTCTATATACCTGAAGGCTTTTGGATCTCACCCTTCCACCTCGTGGGTGTCTCCACCTTTCAATGAGCTCATGGACCTGGTTTCTCAAAAGGCATGGGAGTCCCCAGATTCTGTGGAACCTATTCCTAGGAGGCCAAACAAATTTATTACATTGCCTGTGATAAATCTTTTGTAACAAAGGGAGTTCCAGTTGATGCCATGGTCGTAGAGACAGCCACTAAGAAGGAACTCTCAGAGACTTCTTCTGTCCATCCCCTGAACAAGGAGTGTAGGACCATGGACAGGTATGGAAAGTGCATTTTGTCTTCAGCGGCCTTTTCTCTTAGATTGCTGAACTACTACACTCATTTTACGAGACTGCAGAGGGATCTCCTGAAAGAGCTTGGAGATACCCTCCAATGTTCGATAGCTGAAGGGGTTGCTGACAAATTATCTTCTCAGCTTGCTACCTTAAATTCAGTTGTCAACGCCTCCTTGAGACTCTTCCTATGCAGCAGATGGAGTGAGTAGAGCAGCGGGTTCTGGAATTTCCCTAAGGAGATATTCTTGGATGTGCTTATGTGACTTCACGGAAACCTGTAAGTCTTCCTTTGTGAATGCCCATTTGACGGCTCGTCCTTGTTCTGGCCTAAGGTAAAGGACACACTCACCAGGTGTGAACAGGAAGTAAAGACTGTGCTGTAGGAGTCCATTTTTCCATGCCTACTAAACCTTATCCCAAAGGTCAGAAAGGTAGTGGTAAAATGTGGTTCTGGAAATCAGAGAGATCTTTTCAGGAAACACGTGGTGAAACTTCTCCCAGAGGCATAGGTGGAAGTAATATTGGAAGTCAACGACCTTGTAGCAGAGGAGGTCTGCAAAATCAGGGCAACAGAGAATCCTTCTTTGGTCAGGCCCTTTCAGCTCTCCTGAAAGGAGGTCTGACTGTTCAGCTCTAGAGGCAGTCGGTGGTCACTTATATTTGTACCCAGAAGCCTGGCGACAAGTAACAAAAGACAAATGAGTACAAAGCATCATATCCAGGTGTTACACCATCCCTTTTTCCCATCCCTTCCCAAAGATAAAAAAAGTTCCAGACATTCCACTCAGTCAAAAGGAACAGGCAACTCTAGAAATTCAAAAGTTGCTAGACAAAAGAGTCATCCAGCAAGTCCCTGCAGACCAACTAGGATCCGGAACTTACTCTAGATTCGTTTTAGTTCCAAAGAAAACAGGGGACTGCAGACCAATTCTGGATCTTAGCATTCTAAACAAATCAGTAAAAAAGACCAAGTTCTGGATGGTGACACTGCAGTTGATACTCCCATTCCTGGTAAAAGACAATTGGATGTGCTGTATAGATCTCTAGGATGCGTACTTCCACATAAAAACAGACAGAAGATCCAGGAGCCATCTGCGCTTTCATCTGGGAGCGTCACTACCAATTTTGAGCTCTGCCCTTTGGCCTCACTACAGTCCCCAAAGTGTTCACTAAATGTATGGCAGTAGTACCGGCTCACTTGAGACGTCTAGGTTTCCGGGTGTTTCCATACTTGGATGACTGGCTTTTAACCACCATCACCAGGCATCTTCCAATTAAGGCCGGGGATACAACCTTGCAAATCTGCTCCTGCCTAGGGATTTCCATAAACTATGAAAAATCTGCCTTTTTGCCTTCTCAGCATGTGGTATTTATAGGGGCAGAATTAGACTCAACACAAATGACTGTGAAACTTCCACCAGAAAGGATACAATCTCTATGGTACCATGTGAGATATCTCTTAAGAAGAAGAAAGCCCAAGTGAAAGACGATCCTCAAAGCTCTAGGGATCACGGTGGCAGCAATAGTTTTGTACAAACACCCAGAAGGGTGAGCAAGTTAGCATACTGGTTTCGGCATGTATGCCTTCATCAGTGCAACAACAAACAACTCAAACTGCTAAACAGAAATATACCTGCTGAACTCCTCATTGGTTGCTCACAAATGATCATTCAGACCAGGTGCAAATAAACTACCCAGCCTAATTATTCAACTCTTTTATCTAATAATTTATGCCACCCATTGTATTATTCCTGCTCAAGTAATTTCATCTGTAATGGTAAAAGTAAATTTTGCAGAGGTATGTTTAATAGTATGGTTGAATAAAGCATTTGAATTCCAGGTAGGTACACCTAATATAAAAAGCGGGACATGTACATGTGACCAAATATATAATCCAGTCTGAATTACAATTACCGTAAATTTTCATGTCAAGAACCCTAGATGTATTTTTAGTCATAAATTGCTTCCCTTTATGTACATGTTTACAAAAGCTATAATTGCCACAGGAAAATACCCCAACAATAATTGACCGTCTAAAGTAAGTGTTGCGAAACTAATTTCTGATGGACAGGTTTTTTTATATTGACTAAACCAGCCACCCATAGTTTTCCCTTTCCTATACAAAAAAAGGCCTTTAGAGGGGTAGTGTGTCCCATAACCAATCATCCAATAATAAAATACCCCAATGCAGTTACACTAAATTAACAAAATAATTGGTATTACTCCCAAATTCATCATTATAAAAAAATCTGTCCATCAGGCATGGGAGAATCCCGACACTATTGAGCCAATTCATAGGAAGCCTGACAAATCAGTATAGCTCCAGAGGATGAACAGTTGTGGTCCGAGGGTTTGCCAGTTGATAGTAAGGAACTTACTGAGGATAGTTCATCTGTACATTCTCCCAAGTAGTGGTGGATGATGGACAAATTCGGGAAGTGTAGCTATGCTTCAGCAACCTTTGCCCTAAGGTCATGGAACTGTTTGGCACATTTCATGAGTCTTCAGAGGGATCTGATTAAAAAGCTGTCAGATACCCTCTCAGGATCTGTTTGAGAAGAGCTGCATACTACTGTCACTTCTCAGATGGCTACCCTACAATCAATGCCCAATTCTTCTACGAGACTTATTTCTAATGTAGCAGAAGGAACCTTTAGAGCAGTGGGTTCAGGCATACGCTGAAGTATAGTCACACTTCCCAGGTCTGTCTATCATCCGCTACTCCTTGTTGGGAGGATATACAGAGGAACTGTATTCCGCAAGTTCAGGAATCCTGGATTTTGGATCCTGTCCCATGTCGTCTGTCTTCTCCAACAGAAATCACCTATTTCACCACCTCACTCTTAATGTATCTTTAACACTATTCCCCTACCTCTTCTATCTCTTTCCTTCCTCTATCTCCAACCACTCTTAATTCTTACAGTCTGAAAACAAACTACCTGTCTAGTCTTTCTCCTATACTCTACCTCCCCTACATCTCCTACTAGCCATTCTTACTTTCCTTTCTTATTTCCAAACTCCTATACAACTAGATCCTACTCACTTTAAATAAGAATTTACCTAACTATTAACTCATTTTGCTCTAAGCAGCTTAAATAATATTGTAACTAGTCACATTTTCTTCTGCCAATTGTTTAAAACCTTGTTTGTAACAACTGACATACTTGTCTGCCAATTGTTAATACTCTGTATAATTGAATTGCCTGAGGAACTATTTTTCTCTCGAGGTCTCTGCTTGTAAGATCATATAGCAGATTGTTACTACTATGTTACTTTTTGTTGTGTCTTTCGGCTTTTCCTGGTTAGGGGTCGCCACAGCGGAACTCCGGTCCGCTAATGATTGGCAGTTGATTTTTACGTGCTGAGTTGCCAGCCCTAATGCACAACCTTCAATGAAGGTACGCCCATTCACACATGTCTCCATGCAGAAGACGCTCTAGCTGAGAGTCGAACCAGTCAGCATCTTACTGTGAGGCGACAACGCTACCGCAGCACCACCAAATAAATTGTTTTCTAGTCTTGAGGAGCTCCCCGGGTCTCTGCTGAAAATGAGCCAAAAGCTCAGCCAGACTAACCTGGTTAACAAATGTAAAATAAATAAATAAAAATAAAAAAAAATAGTTTTGGTTCCCCTAGCATGTCTGCATATGAGGATTCTTCAGTGGTTGTTATCCACTGAGTGGTTGATTCAAGAGCTGCTGGTGTCTCACAAAATAATCATCACAGAAACTTGCAGGAAGGATCTTCGATGGTGGCTACACTCCTGTCAAGTAACTCTAGGTTGACCATTTGTCCCCCCCTCAACCAGTGGCCACGATGACCAAGGGAACCTCTAAGATAGGATGGGGGGGGCATTATCTGGGAATGACAGTCCAAGGCACCTGGCAGGATTATGAGGCCTACTTGCACATCAGTGTCCTAGTGATGAGAGCCGTGCTTTTAGCATTGCAAGCACTCCAGGGCTCTCTTCCCTTGGGAACCATTGCAATCCAGACAGACAACATGTCAGTTGTGTGGTATATAAACAGACAAGGAAGAACCAGATCTTACCCCCTTTGTCAAGAGGCCCTGAGAGTATGGCAATGGGCAACCTCCTCCCAATGTTTTTTGATGATAATGCACACAGCGGGGGAATCCAGTGTGATAGCAGACAGACTCAGCAGAGCTATTCTGATGTCTCATGAGTGGTCCCTGAAACAGGAAGTAGAGGAAAGAATTTTCCAAAAATGGTGACAGCTTTGCTGCAACGTTCTTGCGACATCTATGAATGCCAAATACAGCAGCTTCTTTGCCCTCATTCCCCCTCTGGGGAGACACCAAGCAATGCAGTTGTTCAAATTTGGCCCCTGGCCTCCTCTATGCCTTTCCCCCTTTTCCTCTAATTCCCAAAGTCGTTTAGAAAGCCAGTTGTTTGCAAAGGAACTTGATACTCATCGCTCCATACTGGCCTTGCCAAATCTGGTTCCCCTTCCTGATCTTTGGGAGGAGCATTGAATTCTAGATCCAGTTCCAGACCTTTTGACTCGTGCATCAGGAACTCTTTGCCTATCCCTTCAGACTCTCAAACTGACAGCATGACTGCTCCATTTCAGATGATAGCCAGGTTTCCAGCCCTTTCCTCTTGAGTTAAACATTCTAATTTCTTCACATAAGGCTTCAACAAGGAAAATTTACAAATGGTAATGGAAAAGATTCTGCCTATGGGCTACCAACAACCATGTAGATTATTTTTCTGCTCCTATTAGTTTAATTCTGGACTTCCTAGTAAAACTTTTCATCAACGGTGCAGCTACAGCTACTATTAGGGTTCAGCTAGCAGCGATCTCAAACTTTCATTTGGGAGAGTCTGGCTCCAATATAATACCTCATAAACTATGTAAATCCTTTCTCAAGGGTACTATGTTATTAAGACTGCCTCTCAGCGACCCTCCAGCACCATGGGATCTAAATTTTGTTCTGTCACGCATAGTTTTTCCTCCCTTCAAACCAGCAATGTCTTCCAAATTAAAATTTTTGACTTGGAAAACATTTTCTTGATAGCAATCATCATTGCTAGAAAGGTGTCAGAGTTGCAAGCCTTGTCCATAAAGCACCCATATTTGCTCTTCTACAGAGACAGGGTGTCTTTGCAAACAAACCCCTCCTTTTTACCCAAGGTGGTTTCAGAGAACAATTTAAACCAAAGTATAGAATTACCAGTTTTCTTCCCAAATTATGAAAACAAGGCAGAGTACATGTTACATCAGGTGGATATACATAGTCACGTTTTTACCTACATAGAACTGCAGAACTCCGAAAATCTGATCAGTTATCTTTCAGATTCAAAGTCTCTAAAGTTACACATTCTGAATGGCTATCAGACTGCATTACTTTTATTTACAAGTCTCAAAATAAAGAATTTCCAACGAAAGTTAAGGCCCATTCTAGAAAAGCCGTTGCAACTTCTGCCTTTCTGGCTAAGTTGAAAATTTACACCATTTGTGCTGCAGCAACATGGGCTAAACCACATACTTTTATCACTCATTACAATGTTAATTTGGTCTCCAGAAATAGAGCCTCTTTTGGTTCCATGGTTCTGAAGAATATTCTCCCGTGAGCCACCCAAGATTCAATATGCTAGGGATGCTGTTCCAACCTAGTAAGAATGAAGGTGAAATAAGGCAACATCCTGTTTGGCATATACTTCTCAGAAGTACAGGCAAGCACGGAAGGGCTGTGGCTGACTAAGTTTGCGGACGACTGCAAACTGGGTGCTATAATCGAGTCTCCGGCTGACATGGAGATCCTCCAGAAGGGCCGAAATGAGACAAATGCATGATGTCAAAGCCATGGTCTCAAGCTAAATGCAAAAAAATGTGTAGTAATCCCCTTTGGAAAAAACAGAGTACCCGCAAACTACAGCATAGGAGGTAATCCCCTGAAATCTGAAGAAGAAATAAGGGATCTAGGGACCCAAGTAGATAGTCAGCTTTCCTTTGATAACCATGTTGCCAAAGTGGTTAGAAAATCCTTCTATGTGACCCATCTGATCACAAAAGGGTTCGTATCAAGATCTAAGGATGTAATGGTGCCCCTCTACTCTTCCCTCATCAGACCCATCATTGAGTAAAATGCACCAATTGGAATGTACCTGGCTAGACATCTCCAGCAGCTGGAGAGACCACAGAGGTACCTAACCAAGAGGATTACTGGCCTCAAACACTTGCCCTTTGCAGCACTATTGAAAAAGCTAAGACTGTTCACTGTTGCATACCGCTTTCTCAGAGGCGATCTCTGTCTAATGTACAGAGCCATGTCCAACCCAGAATTGTTGAACATGCTCCATCATAGCAAAACCAAATCTACTCGAGCTACACGCTCTAGGGATATAAACCTCAACACAACAATGAATAGAACATGCTGGAGGGATAGATTCCTTTTGCAGAGACTTCCCTTACTATGGAACAGGGTCCCGATCTACATAAGACAGAGCCCCTCACTATCACTCTTCAAGAGGGAACCTTGATAAGTGGATGGGTAACAGAAAGTTCACACCGGGGATCACACCAACAGCACTACTAGATAGGGGCCAAGGTTACTAGCTGCTAGTACAAGGGTCTAGGGAACTACTAAAGGGGCGGTGAATACTGCACAACGTGACTGGGCTAATATATGCCTTCGGGCAGATAACCCAGTACCAACCTCTGAACCTATCACATAAACAAGTTATGTACTCACCATAACATTCCATGTGTGTTGTCCATCTTTACCTTCATTCTTACATCCCACCCTCCTTCCTCTCTTCCCTTTACTCCTAGAGGTCCAGGGCTGTACAAATGGGATTACCTTGACCTTTGTCCTTCACTCACCAGCCTCTGAATATTTCCTTGGGGGAAAAAACACACATATATATATATATATATATATATATATATATATATATATATATATATAAAATATAGCTATATATAAAACGTTATAATTAGGGCAAAAAAAAAACTGAGATAGTTCTAGTGCATTCTGGGATAGGGATTTAGCAATGAGCTGGCAGAGGGCCTCCAGCTTGAAAATAAGGCAAGGCGGATCCTAGGATTGGATCAGAACCCAACATAGTGAGAATGAAGGCGAAGATGGACAACACATGGAACGTTATGGTGAGTACATAACTTCTTTTTTAGTCTCTTCCCACATATCCTTAGCTGCCATACAGGAATAATTTTTAATCCATGCTCCTAAATACTTAATTTTATCATGTCCCCCATAAATATGGATATTGTTGAACCATTTCATGTGTGGGTGCATAATTCACTGCTATTGCCTTTGTTTTAACTTCATTAATTTTGCATCTTGAAAAGATCTGAAACTGTCTTGTAATGTTCCACAACACTGTAATGTCCCTTTTTGGATTTGTTGGGTTTAAAATAATATCCGCAAATAAAACCAACTTTTCTTGAATACCATACCAGTTATATCCTTGAATTTGAGTCCCTTATTTTCTTTGCCACTGGCTCTAAATATAATGCAAATAACAAAGGGAAGAGAGGACACCCCTGCCTGGTATCTCTGCTCAAGCAGAAATCATCAGAGTGGAACCCACCCACTTTAATTTTCACCTCCAGCCCTCATATATCCTCCTAATCAGCCTTGCAATTTTATCAGGGAATGCAAATGTTTCCATTGCCCTGCTCATAAAGGCCCAGCTTACTCTGTCCAATGCTTTCTCTGCATCAAGGCCCACCAACAACAGTGGTATTTTCTTACATTCTTCTTCCCTCTGGATCACCAGTGCTCAGTTGATGTTGTCAAATGTTTGCCTCCCCTCCACAAAATCACGTTAATTTTTTGGCATTACATTTTTTTTTAACCAAGAAACATATTTGTTAAATTATCATACATAACATAGGCCAGGCTGCATTTTTATAAATGAGAATAAACCATAGCTACACAATCTTATTTGCAAGCATTATACATTCCAAACCATGACGAGACAACTGTAGCTGCAAACATTATACATCACTTTTATAATATCCAGTCATTGTTAAGTCAGCCATTACATAGCTCATTCAAATCCTACATTCTTTTAAACCTTGTTCCTCCTCCGCATGCATAGCTCCCATATTTCCCATTTTTTCCTATGTAGTTTGCTCCTAACCTTTTCTAAAGATCCCATTTCCAGTTGTTTTATTTCTGTCCCATTCTTTGCTGCATCTAGTAAATTGGTTTAGACTTTGATTGCCATTTTCTAGTAATTGCTTTTTTGGCAGCTATCATAATTAGACTCAGCAAGGTCTTATTATGTCTAGGCAATTCCAGTTCTGTATCATAGCTCAAAAAAATCAACGTGTTCTATCTTGCCTTCATTCTTACCAGGATGGGTTCGGATCCGATCCTTGGATCCAACTCGGCCTTTATACGTAAGCTCAAGGTCTTCGACTAGCTTGTGGCTAAACCCTATCCCAGCATGCACTACGAAAGCTCTCCAGATCTCATTTGCCGCTAAACAAGATCAGGTGCTCGTTCTACTGGCCCTGGCTAAGTATACTCTTTCTTATAATCACTGTTGTTGGAAATTGCCTGTTCTTGTTATATTATTGCTCTAGATAGCTAGTTTTTTTGCTAGTTAATTATTTCTGCTTTGTTCTGCTATTGGCTGTCGTCTTCTGTCTAGGCCTTATTGTCCCTATCCCGGCCTCCTCCTTAAACTCTCTATAGCCCGTTTAAGTTAGAGGGCTATTCTTTCTCTTGATTTCTCTTTTAAGAATGGTTAAGGTCAGTTCATTTAAATTAGAGAAACTCCAGCACTGAAGGCGAATTGCCGAGGTACCAGGACATGTGAATTAAAGTGTTTTGGTTTTCCATCTCTGTGGTTGGCGTTTATTTTCTGCTACATGCAGGAGTTTTTCTTGATATTTTTTCTTCTGGTGTTTCGTTATATTCATTTAAATTAGAGAACTGCCTTACCCTTAGCCTGTTTAAGTTAGAGGGCTACCCCTTTTTCCTTTCAGTCTCCCTGGCATAGTCTGTTTAAGTTAGAGGGCTTGTGCCCTCCCTTTCATACTCTATATCTCCTTTTTATAGCTAAGTTTTACTGTTAGCTTGTTGTTGCTAAAAAAAAAAACTTCTCTAGCTTCCCTCGTTACTATCCCTTTTTTTTCAGGATGTCTTCTAAAGATTTGAAACCCTCTGATTTTGAAAAAATGTGGACAGAAAAATGTCCCTAACTGACAGAAACATAATTTGTGTCTATTGCCTTGGAGCTGTCCATCTCCAGGATTCTTGTTCCATTTGTCATTCCTTTAATCACAGGGCTCTCCTGGAGAGGAAAAACAAATTGATACTGAGAGGTATCTTAAAACCCCCCTTTTCAGAATTAATACAAGAAGGCCCGGGTTTATCAAAGTCTGACCAATCTCCATCTTCAAAATCTAACAAGCCTGGGAAGAGATCTACCTGTTCTAGTGCCCCATCGGAGCCTTCAAAAAAGGTTGCCAAAATTTCGACACCAGATCCTAAGTCTGTTGGATCTGAAAAATCTACAGCTCTGGCACCATCAGTGTCGGTGCTGGTAGAGTTTGAGTTGCAGATCTGGTCCCCAGCAGAGCGATTCTGATGCCTCACGAGTGGTCCCTAAAACAGGAAGTGGTGGAAAAGATTTCCCGCAAATGGAGCCAGCCTTGCTGCAACCTTTTTGCGACATCCATGAATGCCAACTGTAGCAGCTACTTTGCCCTTATCCCCCCTCCAGGGGAGTCACCAAGGGATGCCCTTGTACACGACTGACCCTCGGGTCTCCTCTCCGCTTTTCCTCCCTTTCCATTAGTACCGAACGTTCTTCAGAAAGACAATTACCTGGGAAGGGATCTGATACTCATCATCCCATAATGGCCTCATCAAATCTGGTTCTTCCTGTGGCCTCATCTTCGGGAGGAGCCTTGGATTCTGGACCCAATTCCAGATGTTTTGACTCATGCGTCAGGAAAGCTCCATCCTTCCCTTCAGACCCTCAGTTTCAACAGCTTGGCTGCTCCAATTCCAACCATAGCCAGGTTTCCTAACCTCTCTTAATCAGCTAAGCACATCCTAATTCCTTCTTATAAGGCTTTTACAAGAAAGATATGTAGAAGCAAATGGAAAAGATTTTCATTATGGGCTTCTCGTAACCACATTGATCCCTTTACTGCCTCAGTCAATTCCGTTCTAGAATTCCTAGCAAAATTATTCAATGAGGGTACAGCTGCGGCTCCCATTAGAGTTCAACTAGCAGCAATATCTAGTTTTCATATAGGTGATTCTGGCCTCAGCGTTATGTCTCATAGGCTATGCAAAACATTTTTTACAGGTACTTTATTACTATGTCCACCTATCAAAGACCCCCCCCAGCACCATGGGACTTAAATTTCATGCTGTCTCGTTTACCCCCCCCCTTTTGAGCCAGCATCATCTTGCGAACTCAAGTTTTCGACAGAGAAAAATATTCTGTTGATAGCAATTACTCTGCTAGGAGGGTGTCAGAGCTGCAAGCCTTATCAATAAAGCCCCCTCTACTTACTTTTCCATAGAGACAGGGTATCCTTACAACAAACCCTTCCTTCCTGCCAAAAGTATGTTCAGAGTCAAATTTGAACTAGTCTATAGAGTTACCAGTCTTTTATCCAAATTATGAGAATAAGGCAGAATACACGTTACATCTGCTGGATGTGCACAGACAATTACGTTTCTACTTACACAGGGCTAAGAACTTCAGAAAATCTGACCAGCTATTTATATCCTTTTCAGATTCAAAGAAAGGTACTTCAGTCTCTAAGGTGACACTATCAAAATGGCTTTCAAATTGTATAACCTTCATTTATAAATGTCAAAACAGAGATCTTTCCCATAGAGTTAAAGGCCATTCTACAATAGTCATAGCAACCTCTTCTGCCTTTCTGGCCAGACTACCAATTGATACCATTTGTGCTGCGGCATCATGGCCAAGACCATATAACTTTATCACTCATTACCTATTCCATTTGGCCTCCAGGAGCAGGGTCTCCTTTGGTTCCATGATTCTGAAGAATATTCTCCCTTGAGCCACCCAAGAAAGATGGTGCTGGGGATGCTGTCCCATCCTGGTAAGAATGAAGGCGAGATAGGGCAACAACACATAAAGAAGTTATGTACTCACCATAAAGTTTTATGTGTATTGTCCATCTTTGCCTTCATTCTTATACCCCACCCTCCCTTCCCCTGCCATTTTTATTCCTGGAAGACCGAGTTGGTACAATTGGATAACATTATTCTCTGTCCTTCTTTATTGCTCTCTGAATTATTAAGCTGCCTTTATCTTTATTACTCTTATTATAGCTGCAAACAAGATGTGGGGAGCTTTCCTAGTGTATGCTGGGATAGGGTTTAGCTACAAGCTAATGGTAGACCTCGAGCATGTGTACAAAGGCCGAGTCGGATCAGAGGATCGGATCCGAACCCATCCTGGTAAGAATGAATGCAAAGATGGACAACACACATGGAATGTTATGGTGAGTACATAACTTCTTTTTTTCTTAGTGACTCCAATTTGCTCACCCAGCATCTCCAACAGAGCAGTCTGCTCTTTCTTCCTCGTCATACCTCCAACATTTGCTGCCTACCTGAGGAAAAATTCTTTGAAATCTCCTTGGGGTATAACATTACTTATGTAAGCACTTCCAGGCAAGAATCCTAAATCTTTTAGATTTGGTTGCATATTTGGTAGACATACATACATACATACAGTAAACTCTCAGTTAACCGGCACCCATAGGAATAGGTGGAAGCCAGATAATTGTAGTTGCTGGTTGCTTGAGAGTTATTATTAAAAATAGGCTTGACTAATACTGTACCCTATACTATTTGTTTGGTTTGACCTGTTCTCAGGTTGGGGAGAGAGGGAATGTATTCCTATCTTCCTTTTTAAACCCCCTAAAAATGTAAGGTATATTTCTGTGGGGAGGAAACAAAGTGCAACACATGAAAATTGTACTGTATTTCTTCGATTTTTTTTTTTGCCAGTTCCTTGAGAATGCTGGTTGCTTGAGTTCCAATTAACTGAGAGATAACTGTATATCCCTCCATTCTTTATTTGTGAATTGCTTTTCTAATTTCTCTTACCAATCCTTCCTAACCTCCTTTTATTGATTCTTATACTTATCAGGCAATATTTTATATGCTCTACTTACTAATTATTGCTTTTTTAAGAGCAGCTTCTGTTCTAGATTCTACTAAAAACTCTACCAGTGCTGGTCTTTCATTTAGGAATCCCCTACTTCTTTCTTTTTGCCTATACTCTGATATCAGTCCTTGATATGGAAGACAGTCTCTAGCATGCAGTGTAACTATGTTCTTGGTGTCTTCCCATTCTATTATCTTTTCCTCTCTTGTTACTTGCTCCCAATAGGTTGGTTCCTTTGCCAGTTTTCTCCAGTATATTCCTGCCCCCTCTTGCCTATTGTCTGTATCCTTAATTGCAGTCATCCCTATCAGGCATTTTTTTCCCCATTTCCATGTTGATTTAGTTCTTAGAAGAACTTCTGCTACTTCATGAATATAATATTCTGAATGACTGTTGTTCTCCTTAAAGATCTGCATCCAAAATCGCAGTCTCTCCCTGTTACTTGAACTTCCCCTGGTTTGATCATCATCTCTGTTTGTGCTTTGTATAAGATCTTTAACTGTGTTGCTCTGAAATACCTCTTCAGCTCTGGTAATCTGAATCCACCCTGTTATTTTGAAAGAGTAATTGTATCCCACTTGACTGTTGCCATCTTCCCCTCCCAAATAAAATCCTTCAGCTCTTTATTAATTGCTATATGCAACTTCTCCTCTGGTAAAAAAATATCCCTGACCAGTATGCAAGACTAAAGGGATTAAAAACATTTTAACTGCTTGTATCATACTATCAATATCTGTATAACATGGCCTCAATTTTATCAGTTTTTTTGTTGGTCTCTTCCCACATATCCTTAGCTGCCATGCTGGTATTTTTTTGAACCCATACTCCTAAATACTTCATGTTATCATGTCCCCATAAATATGGATTTGCTGAACCAATTTGTATGTAGGTACATAATTTGCTGCTATTGCTTTTGTTTTAGCTTCATTAATTTGTATCATGAAAAGGTCTGAAACTCTCTCAATATGTTCCACAGCACTGTAATGCCCCTTTCTGGTTTTGTCAGGTGTAGCATAATGTCATCTGCAAATAGAGCCAACTTTTCTTGACTACCATACCAATTATATCCTTGAATTTGAGTCCCTTATTTTCTGTGCCAGTGATTCTAAATATAATTCCTTCCCTCTGGATCATCACTGTTCTGTTAATGCTGTCAAATGTTTGCCTCCCCTCCACAAAACCACATTGATCCATATCAATCAATTTTACCATCACTTTTCCCAGTCTTTTTGCCATTGTAGACAGACAGTTTATAATCATGATTTAGTATTGAAATGAGCCTGTATGAATCTGGATCTGATGGAGCTTTACCCTCTTCAGGTATTAAGGCTACCACCGCTTTGTTCCAGGATGATGGCACTTCTCCTCCTCTTAAAATACTGTTAAAATCTTCCATATCTGTATTGGGTCTTTCTCTCCTAGCTTCCAAACTTCGACAGGAATACCATCTATTCCTGGGGACTTTCCTGTAGATTGGTTATACATCACCATTTTTATCTCATCACCTCTTATCCTGTTAGTAATTGAGCTTCCTCTAGCCTTGGCATATTTAATTCTTCCATAAACATTTCTATTTGTATCTTTTTTTTCCTGATTTCCATATTTCTCTGCTTTATACAGACTTTCATTGAATTTCTTAATTATTTCTGATACTTCTATATGATCCCTTATCTTCCATGTTATTGACTCCCTATGCTTGGTGACAGCCCTTTCTGCTTTCTCTTAACTGAGTAGTTATGCTAAAAGATTTTGTGCTCAAGATTTATTATCAAAAAACAAATGCTTAACGGCAATCTTTTTTAACTCATGCATATTGAGTTTTCTGTTTAACATTCTGTAGTTGCTCCTCTTGTTGTTCTGTGGGGTTCACCCCATTTTGTAAAACTTTACCATATCTTCCTTTCTTTTTTTTTCACCCTATTTTTAAACTCCTCTTTAATTTTATCCCACTCCCTAGCTATATTTTCAGAAGAAATTTCTAGCTTCTCTGATGGCTCCTGAATAATTTACACTACCCAATCCTTAACTTCCTCTGTTTTCGACAGATAGGTGGGAAAGTGTCAGTGTCTCATTTTTATTTCATTACCTGTGTTTTTATTTTAGTTATTATTGCCTCATTATCTGAAATGTTTATTGGCTGAGTATCAAGACCTTCAATTGAATGCACATGTCCCTGTGAAATGTAAATTTTGTCTAGCCTAGCCTAGTTTTTTTGTCTTGGGCAATAATATGTAAATTCACTTTGAATTCCTCATACTGAATTCACATCCTCCATTCCAATTATATTCATAAATGTCTTAAAAAAATCTACCCTCCTATATTTTGTTTTCCCTCCTGAACCCCACCCCCAAGCATATCTTCACTGTTGCAAGTCAAATTCCAATCCCGACTTAGAGGTAATATTCCTTGCTGAAAGCTGATTATTTTTCCCAGAATTTACTTAAGCTTCATTATAGCAGTTTTTGGTAGAATATAACTACATGCCAGTGGAATCCTTCTCCCTTGCCAGTAGCCCCTTCATACTAGAATCCACCATTATTATCTTTTTTTATCCTCTTCTATCACTATTGGATCTCATCTTGTAATTAATATAAATACTCCTCTCATTCTTTGCCTCAGGTATTCCATTGAATAACCATCCTGAAAACCTTTCTTTATCAAATTCACACGTTCACTTCTTTCCAAGTGTGTCTCTTGTAGCATAGATATTTGCACACTATATTTTTTAAAACATTTCACTACTCTTTCTTTTTTGTATTTATCTGTGAGATCACTGATGTTAAAGACATTACAGAAAGCATCAATTTCTGGAAAGTTAGTACTCCTGCCTTTTATGTATACCAGCTCTTTTGTTAAATATCTAGTTCCAGATTTTGTGTTACATACATATACTGTTTGGCAGGTTAATCTTTTATACAGTTGTTTCTTGTCATCTCCTTTTCAGCCTATGTCATATATTAAAAAAAAACTTTTTGTTTTATTGAAAGCCCTCAAACAAAAATACAAACTTATCCCCAATATCCTCCTAAAACCGATTAACTTAATAATAACACACCAAATTATGTACATCTTCAAATATTGAATTTTTACCCTCCTGGTATGAAAAAATGTTTCAAATTGATAGCCACATGCATATACTTCAGATAATCTAAAAGAAAGGTTAACTATGCTAAGGTATATGGGTAATGCCTGTGCTTCTACTAAGTGCTGTCTAGGCTTGCCTTATCTGTGTAGCTCTCTCAGTTGGGGATCACTTGAATGCTTTCAGAAAACATTTTCTCCAAGCCATTTCTCTTTTATTATTTTTATTATTTTATTCTATTATTTTATTAACTCAATAACCTCTGTACTAAACAGAACCCTT
Organism: Protopterus annectens; assembly: GCF_019279795.1. Taxonomy (NCBI): domain Eukaryota; kingdom Metazoa; phylum Chordata; order Ceratodontiformes; family Protopteridae; genus Protopterus; species Protopterus annectens. The sequence continues at coordinate 793,538,366 of NC_056739.1, forward strand.
AATATGCCTCTGTGCATACATCAACCCTCCAATAACACTTCTACCCTCCTCTATCTCAAACCTATCCAAACAAGTTATGTTACAAATCTCCTTTCTAAGCTAAAACCTTGCACACTAGCTGCAGACCAGCTACCTGGTCACTTTCTACAACTAGCTGCTACTTCTATCGCTTACCCTATATCTATTCTCATTAACCGTTCTAGCTCTTAACAGTATGTACCACCTCTCTGGAAAATATTTCTTGTTATACCCTTACATAAAGGTGTCCCTCTACTGATGTATCCAACTACAGACCCATAGCCATTGTGTCACCACTTGCCAAAATCTTAGAAAAATTTACACACAACCTGATCTTAGACCACTTTCTGTCAAATAATCTATTATCTAATGCACAGTATGGTTTTTGACCTAGGCCTAGTGTCAGTACAGCTCTAATTAGCTTTACTAATACTGTAAATCAACTAAAAAACAAAAAAACAACTAGTCTCTGCTACCTTCCTAGATGTGTCAAAAGCATTTGACACTACATCTCATCAAATACTTCTCAATAAACTGGCTTTCTACCACTGCAGCTCTGTAGCCCCAAGCTGGTTTCATAACTACCTGTCAGATAGGAAACAAGCCATTTTATGGGACAATAAACTCTCTCCAAGCTCCCTCTATGTGTAGGAGTCCCACAAGGATTTGTCCTTGACCCACTTTTTTTCACAATTATTACCAATGACCTAAACTCCTCAGCAAATCCAGCCTCAATCATGCAATATGCTGACGATGCATCCCTAATCTGCTCTGCCCCCCTCTATCAAGGGACTCCAGGAAAAAACTCAAGCAGCCCTCCACAATATTGAAAACTAGTTAACAGCCCATCAACTTGTACTTAACCTAAATAAAAACAAGCTTATGGTCTTCTATAACACCTCAACAACAACCAACCAACCACCTATCTCTATTTCCTCCTCCAGTGACACAAAAATAGAACCCATTGAGCATACAAAACTTCTTGGTGTCACAATTGATAGTGGACTTAAGTTTGACAAACACCTTGCACTAACAAAAAGGTCCATGCCAAACTGGGTTCTCTCTATAGGGCTAAATCGTATCTTACTGACCATGCCATACTCGCAACAGCCAGAACCCGTCTCTTATCTTCCCTGCTTTACTGTTCAAATTTTTACCAATCTTCGTAAATATGAACTGAATAGTATAGAATAGTAATAGTAATCAGTCTCAAATATCTCACCATTGCACTACCCTTCTCCAGCTGAACTGGTTAGAACTCCCTCGCCTGCTTACTCCGACTCGGCTACTAACTGTCCATACAGTCTTATACAAATCTGAAAACTACCCAGCTCTGTCTGACCTTGTCCAAACCTACAATAACCTAAAATCTCTTAGGTCTGCTGATAAAGTATTGTTGAAGGTTAACAAAACCCAAAACCCTCACGGTGTCTTCGTTATACTCACATATCATTGCCAAACACTGGAATTCTCTACCTCAGCATATTCTGTCCATCAGTGATTTACATTCAAACAGTCCCTAAAGGAATGTTTCACCAAACATAGGCTTTGCTCATGTTCTCCACCAGGCTAACTAATTTAACCCCTTACTGTCTAACTTCCTTCTCTCCACCATGCATTGTCAATATTTCTTGGCAATTAAGCCTTTGTAGCTTCAGTTTATATTTTTATCTATATACTTTATATATATATATATATATATATATATATATATATATATATATATATATATACATATATAAAATTTATATATTTTTTTTGTTTGTTTTGTTTTGTTTGCATGAATAGTATAATCTTATTACTGCCATTGTTATATGCTTTTAGATACAATGTCAAGGAACTTGCGTTTGAACTCCTATTGTAATATGTATTGCGTTTTATCGCAACCAGATTTGTAACGTTGTGTAATTCCCAGAAATAGAGACACAGCTTACTTACTTTTTGTGAACTAAACCTGGACTGCTGTTTATTTTACCATTATCTGCTGTGCATGGCAGCAAATGTTTAACACCAATGAAAAAATTATGAGTTACACGACGTTACAAAGCTGGACACAATATGCTTCCAAAAGCAAGACTTGTGAAGCACTTCTGATTACGAAGTATTGCATTACATGCCTGCTGCAAGCAGTCACTAACACTCATATTACTTTTATTCAAATAATGTCATCTGTGTTTCCAGCAGGAATGTCATGACCTGGTTCTTCTTCACAGACCATCCTTACAAGTTTGAACATCTGTTTCAGGTTCAGAGAACCCAGACCTCGACATTTTATGCTAACATATCCACAGTGACTTCCTCGCAAGCATTTTTTCCATTGTGTGTCTGTAATGCACAGCACTGATGACGAGGATTTTCTAAATATTTTTTCTCCCTCAAGCTAAGGCAAAGTTCTTAATCTGCAGTAAGGACTTTGAATAACACTGTAGACTTTCTCATGTCCTCATTTCACTTACAGTTTCCGAATTTCGCACTTGCAAAAATCTGGTTGCGATAATGCGTAAGTACCTTGTTATATGTACAAATATATAATTATGTAATCTTCCTTTCTGCTTTTCTCCCCGGGTCTTTGCTGAAAATGGGCTTTTGGCTCAATCTAACACTACCCGGTTATCAAATGTAAATAAATAAATTTTATCAGATAGTCTCCTAGAGATATGAGAACCAGACACAAAACTGCAAAGCATACATTTTTTACTAGAAAAAAGCCTTATAATATTCACTATTCTCTTTCATTTATTTGCTTTCCCTTAAACCTTGTTGCTATATTAAGCTGATGGCCTTAAACCAGTCATTCCCCTGTGCAAGAATGAGAAAAAGCACACTGTTTTTTTCTTTTGTCATGATGTTTTAACCAGATTTTTTCTTCTTTTATTACATTGCAGTGTCTACATTTCTTAAAACTGAACAAGGAGAAAGAGAGAAGAGAGAGAAAAAACAGGAGTACCTATTTATATTAGTATTTTTATTGCACTTAAAAATAACTGAGAAAACTTTTATAGCCTGGAAAGAAAATCATGCACTATTAAAATAGTACCATTAAGAAAAACATTTTTTACTTATAGTTAACTTTCTCCCTCCTATTCCCCTCTCTGGAGTATTTTCCAAGCATTATATTTAGAGTCCTCTATAAGTTTAACAAAGTCCAAGAAAGTCCAATATTTCCAGATTTTCTTGTTCTGTTCCTGTGCATCTCCATCTCCCAAATCCTTTCTCGGCTTCATTTTCAATGTACTTTCAATTCTTTAAGTTGACACTTGTTTTATTTTTTCTTCTTCTCTTAAACATTTTCTTAGTCTCTTTGTAGTCTTTATTACCAGGAGAACAAGAAGCAGAATCTCCTTCTGTTTGACAGCTCACTTTTTGTAGGACAAACTTGTGTATTTCTTCTTTAGCTTGTACTTCCATCAAAAAATAATTTTGTTCTTCCAGGGAAAAATATTTTGAAGATAGCTGGGTACAGCAGTTTGAATCTCAGGCCTGCTTCTCGACATTCCCTGAATAAAGGAATAAACTTACTCCTTATCTGCCTGGTGTACAATGAGTAGTCATTCTCCACAAATACTCTGCTGTCTCACACTTTTAGTACTTTGTCCTTCTGTCACAGTTTTGTCAGAATCAACTCCTCCTGCTGGTAAGATTGTATCTTTACTATTAAAGGTCTAGGTTGCTTTCTCATAAATTTGGAACATACACACAATGTAGCCTTTCAATTAACAATTCTTGTTGTGTAATACTAGTCCAGTTTGCTTATTTGTGCTTTCATAAAATTAATCCAATGTGTTCCTTCCAGCTTCTCTGGTACTGCAGAAAATCTCAGGTTTTAACTACATGCTCTGTCCTCTAATTCTATTATTTTTTTAAACATCTCTTGTGCAGTCTCATAGGTTCATAGGTTCATACTAGGCTATCTGCCCTAGGGCATTTATAAGCCTAGTCAGAGTGTGTTTGGCTTTCGCCACCCATTTTAAATTAATTTTGCTATGCCCTTTTTCAAGGTTAGTATATTGTGCCTCTGTCTAACAGTGACACAGAAGTGATACCCGGGGTAAACCTATGTTCTCCCATCCACTCATCAAGATTCCTCTTGAAGAGAGTCAATGAGGGACTCTGCCTAACCTGGACTGGGATTTTATTCCAGAGTGAAGGGAGCCTCTGAGTTATGAATCTGTCCCTCCAGCATGTCCTATTTATTTCAGTGCTAAGGTTCAAGTCTCTCGAGCGCATAGCTCGATGGGATTTGGATTTTCTGAGGTGCAGCATGTCCATTAATTCCAGGTTGGATATGGCTTTATACGTCAGGCACAGATTGCCTGTGAGCAGGCGGTATGCCACTGAGTAGAGCTGGAGTTTCTTTAACCGGGCAGCATATGGCATCTGTTTGAGCCCTATGATCCTCTTGGTGAGATACTTTTGGGGTCTTTCCAGTTGCTGCAGGTGTCTGGTAAGGTACATCCCGAAAGGGGCATTGTACTCAATTATGGGCCTGATGAGGGATGAGTAAAGAGGCACGATGACCTCTGCTGATCTAGATGTGAATCCCTTCATGATTAGGTGGGCTATATAAAATGTTTTTCTAACCACTTTGGCCACGTGGTTGTCAAATGAGAGATTGCTATCAACTTGGGTCCCCAGGTCCCTAATGACTTCTTCTGTACTTAATGGATTACCACCTATGTGGTAATTTGTGGGCACTTTGTTTTTGCCAAAGGGGATGACTATACACTTTTTGGCGTTTAGCTTGAGGCCATGGCTCTGGCACCAGTTGTCTGTTTCAATGAGACCCTTTTGGAGGATGCTTGTGTCGGCTGGAGAGTCGATTATGGCGCCCAGTTTGCAGTCATCTGCGAACTTAGTCAGCCACAGTCCTTCCGTGTTGGCCTGTACCTCCGAGAAATATATACCGAACAAGAGAGGTCCCAGGACTGAGCCTTGTGGGACGCCACTTGTAACTGGTTTGGAGTCTGACATGGCTCCAGCAATTCTAACCATGTGGGTTCTGTCCTTGAGCCAGTTTGCAACCCATCTAGTGACATAGGGGTTTATATTTAAGCCGGTGAGCTTATCAATAATGCCTGAGTGGGGTATTGTATCAAAGGCTTTTGCGAGGTCCAGGTAGGCTGTGTGGACCACCTTCCTCTCATCAATGGCCTTGGTGACTGTTTCAAAGAAATCAACCAGGTTTAAGAGGCAGGATCTGCCCTTAACAAAGCCAAACTGGGTAGGATCAAGTGTCTGTAGGTCCCCAATATCTTTATTTATGAGGTCCATGATGATCCTTTCCATAACTTTGCAGACCAAGCTAGTCAGGCTTATGGGGTGATAATTTCCAGGATCCGTTGAGGCACCACCTTTGTGGAGAGGGACCACTGTTGCTGTACGCCACTCTTTGGGTACATTTCCTGTAGTAAGGCTGAGATTGAACAGTAGTTTTATGTTTGGGTTTAGCTCTTCTTGGAGTTTATGTAGGATGCAGCCCGGGACACCGTCTGGTCTCATTGATGCTGTGTTTTTTGCTTTGGAGAGGGCAGCTCTTACCTGAGCATCTGAGATGTCAGGGGGGTAGCACTCTGCTGGGATAAATATTTGCCCTTTTGGTGTGGAGTGGGGGGGGATTGCGCTGAACCTGTCAGCTAGGATGTTGGCAATGTCTGTGGGTTTGGTGTATTTTTTGTCATTTTGGACTCATTTTGAGCATATTTGGGAATTCCCACCCAGGTTCCTAACATAAGTAAAGAAAGCCTTATGATTATTCTTAGTGTCCTGTGCAATTTTTCTCCCGAAGCTGACCTTAGACTATTTTATGAGTGCCCGTAGTTTTTTGCTAATACTGATCAGAGATGCCTTCCCTTTTTGGGATTTTGCTCTGTCATGTAGTAGCTTCCTCCTTCTATTGTATAGTTTGTTTATGGCCGGGGTCCACCAGACAGGACGTCTGCCTTTGGAGGATTGGGTCTTGGTTTTATTTGGGATTGCATGATCCATGCATTCCTGAAGGTGTTCATAGAATGCGTTTATAAAAGATTCTGCGTTCTAGGCCATATTTTCCACAGGCCCGGGGGCTTTGAAAGATTCCACCTCAGATTTGAGGAGTGTGAAATTTGCTTTAGAGAAGTTTTTCACTGTGCTTTTCAGGGCAGGGGGTGGAGTCAGGATGTGAATATCCAGTGAGATTAGTTTATGGTCTGATCTTACCAGTGAGGGATACACTTCTGGTCTGGAGCATAGAGTCCCCATGTTGGTGATGATCAGGTCCAGTATGTTTTCCCCTCTTGTGGGAGTGGTAACAAGTTGTTCCATAGCATTTGAGTTTATAAATTTTAGGAACCTTTGGGCTAGGGTGTTGCAGCTAGAGTAATGCTCCCAGTCTATGTTTGGGTAGTTGAAGTCGCCCAATATAATAGTGTTTGGAGAGACCTTCATATTTTCCAGTGTTCTCAGGAAGGCTGAGTGGGGTTCCTGGGTTTGGGAGGGTGGTCTGTAGCAGGCTATAAACTGGAAGGCAGTTTTACCCACTGTTAGTTGCACATGGATAGTCTCTGATGCTTCGTGCTGTGCCAACAACCTGGAGGTGTGGGTATCTTTGACAAATATTGATACTCCCCCTCCTTTTGTGGTACGGTCCAAGTTTTGGGGCCGAAAAGCATGGTATGAGGTATAACCTGGTAGTGCTGGGGTGCTCTCAGGAGCCTTGAACCAGGCTTCTGTTACTGCACAGATATCGATGTTCTCCATGCTAAGGAGAGTTTTGAGTGTGTGCATCTTGAGGTTTAGACTTCTGGCATTGAGTAGCATTACTCTTAGTTTCTTATCCCTTGTGATACCTATGGAGGTGGGTTTGTCTTTTGAGCCTTGCCTAAAAAAGACACTATGGGGGTAGCAAGAGCCTTTGCCAATATCCGAAAGCCCAGGGGTGACAGGTGCAAGCCGTCTCTAGTGAAGCATCATGGCTTGTCGAGCATGTCATCCCAGGCTGACAGGCATTGGATCCCCTTTGAATGACACCAATACTTAAGCCAAATGTTGAAATTGATCATCTTGTCTTCATATTGTGGCATCATTCGTGGTGAGGGTAAGATGCTACTCAAGGTCAGGGTCATACCGGCCTGGGCTACATGCTCAGAGAGCTCCTCTATGTCTCTTTTCATGTAGTCCAGGGAGTGCGTCTCAGGTCATTCACACCAGCATGGACAATGACTGAGTCATATTTGTACTTGCCTTGGAATGACCTGAGTGCTTGTGTTATGTGGCGGATCCTAGTGCCCGACAGGCAGCTCACCGTGACCTTCTCCTTGTTCAGCCTGGTGAGCGGGACGTCAGTGTGCCTGATGATAGAGTCACCTATTACAAGTGTATCAGGTGTGTTGTTTAGCCTTAAGGGCTGTGACTGTTCGGCACACTGGCTTTGTGAGCTATGTGTTGCACATGTTTTGTTTTGGGGTAGCGGTTGCTTGGGTGTCTGCTTTGGAGGTCTCTGCTGCTTAGGCAGATTTTTATTTAGAGCCTCCGAGTATGTTTTTGTGTGTTTATGTGTTTGGTTTGCTGTCGTGGTAGGTCTATGTGAGACTGGAATTGTAATGAGTGTGGTTTCCTTCTCCTCCTGACTGGTTTCCCCAGTACTGAGTTGAGAGAGTTAGCCTCCAGTATGGCTATATGGTTGCATCTCTCACATGTGTTGGAATTTGTTGGGAGGAGGAGAGGGTTGTCTGTGTACATGAAGCAGTTGTAACATTGCCTCAAAATTCCCAGATTCACCAGCTGGACCGGAGAGGAGATTGACAACTGACCTTTGGACATGCTAGAACAGTATTGGGAATTCCTTTATAATTGAAAAAAAAAAGGGCCAATGGGGAATGAGGTACTCAAGGGAAGTTTGTGAGGGTGTAGTGCTTTTAATATTTTAGTGCTGACTTATATAATTGCTTTAGTGAGCAAGTGCCAGGTAACTTAAATGCAATGTGTTTCAGGTATTTAGCCAGCCTTTTCTTCATTTTGACCTCTGAGTTTTGCAGTTTTATCACCTTATCTGAATATCTCTGTAAAGCTTCTTCATTTTTTCCTGTCTTTTATTGTTTAAGTTGACATACTTATTCACTGTTTCATTTATTTTAATCAGGTATGTGTGCAGTTACCTTATACATTCCTGTAGGTTACTGGAAGTCATGCCTGGAGCTTGCATTGCTTTTTGCTGAACAGCTGCAGTACTCTGGTTTCCAGTCAGGTTTTTTTCATCACCTTTTGTACCTGATTTTTCTTCAGGTCCTCTGTATTTCTTTTTTCCTGGCATCCAGGCAGTGCATTTACAAGCCAGTTGCTGAAATTTTCCCAGAAATTTAGGTCCACTGGCTTTCTCTGCTATACGTTTCTGTTTTTACACTGGGGGGAGTTAGAATTAAGCTGTTAATTCAATGTGCAGTCATCTTGGAAGTCCCCGACATCTAGGAAACATTAATGAATATTTAGTTATTGATACCTCATTTTTAAGAAATATTTGAGTATACTTATAATGTGTGAAATAATTGTTCTCACTTTCCATTCCAGTTGAAAGAAGCAGTTGAAGTGGAACTGAAACAGGCTGGGCTGCAGGTGACCCCCTTCAGCATGACCAAAGTGATCCAGCTGTATGAGACAAAAAATTCAAGGCATTCCAGCATGATTGTAGGGAAGACAGGGAGTGGAAAAACTGTGATGTGGCGTACGCTGCAAGCTGCTATGTCAGCGCTTCACCGAAGTGGAGATCCCAACTTTGCTCTAGTCAAAGTAAGTAGGCCAACATTTTAGTATTATTAAAGGGAGTCTGTTAACTCATTTACTCTGATGGAACTCACGATGTTTGCACTGTAACTGCCAATAGGCTGAGCCTAAGACTTTTGGCAGAATCAGATTACATCTTTACATTTCAAACAAATGTTCATATCTCTGAAACCATAGGAAATATGAAAGAAGTATAAATGGCAAACTCTTAAGCACAAACTGTTTTTATAGTGGTACTGTTCTTTAGGTTCTAGGTCTTAAACTGAATTTTATAAGTCACAGTAAACACAGTGACTATTATGTTTGTAATATGTTGTAAACAACTTACAGTATCTCAGCAACCACTCATGTTACACACATGCTGTCAGCAGCATTTTGCTCATCTAGCTGAGAGCTTTCATATGAAGTTAAGAAGTTTGGTCTGTGTTACTTGGTTGCTGAGATATTTAGAAAAATGTGAAAATTGTATCAATATAAATTAATATCATAAAACAACAGTTAATATCTGTTTACCTGCACTAGACAGAGGTCAAATATTAATGCAGTTGAGTTTGTCACTGTGTCAGCTGTAAAATGAAATATTTTAAAACCTTGTACTTAGCATGGTTTTGGAGTTATTGATGCAAATATGAAGAAACAATATTTGACAACTGGAGGCATTAGTAGGAGGTAACTGCAGATGCACCTGGAGGCGTTACTCGGATGCAATGTTAATGAAATGTCTGTCACAGAAAGGAGCCTGTGATTTTTTTTTTTTAATATGAAAACTTATTCCCCAGAGAACTGCTGTGTTTTGAAAAAGATGTAACGTTAGCATGAGGGCTAAAACAGAATATAGCATTCAGTAAAAACAAAGTATAATAAATGTAAACAGACTGTTCCTTAATAGATTAATACTAGGTTAACTGCCCTTGTGGGTCATTTTAAGTTTAGCCTGTTATACCGTTTGAGAATCAAACCTTTCACTTTGTGTCTGTAAGGTAAGCACTTTCACTGTTATGCCACCATTCCATCCCCCATCCCACTTACCTTCCTTTAGCAGGTCCTTGTTATAGGACTGATCTTGCCGCAGTTGTCAGCCACCAGCATGAGTCCAGTCTTCTCATCAGTCTGGCTCTAAGCTTATTCTTTGCCAGTATTTATCCCTTTCTATGTGTCTCTATATAATGGACTATTCCACAAGTGATCTTCAGTTCTTTTTCATAGCACTAAAAAGGCATTATCTGTGCTCATTTTTTTTCAGTTTTTGACATGTTCTTAATTTAAAATGTCCATTTTATCCAGATAATCTCCTCTGCCTTCAGCTTTATTTTTTTCAAGGCATCCATGGTTATCAACCCCCCCCCCCCCCACCACCACCCCTTGGAATACATCCATAATACGTCTTTTTTCTTCTGCATTCATCTAATGTTATGCATTGTCTGTTTTGCCAGAAATTAACTTTAGTGACCAAGAAATACTGGCTGATGTTGCTGACTATCAAAGGTAATGGACTATAAAAACCCAGCCACTGGGGGATACACAAGCCAGTGTATTTCTTTGCGCTGGTCCCAAGCCCAGATAAATGGGGATGGCTGTGTCAGGAATGGCATTTAGTGTAAAACTTTTGCCAGAGCAATATGCGGACAACAATACAGATTTCCATACCAGATCGGTTGAGGCCCTGGTTAACAATAACCACCTCCAGTACTGTTAGCCAACAGGGTGCTGGTGGAAATTGGGCTACTGTTGGACAAAGGAGAGGGCATGCCCGGAGGCAGGAGGAGAGAAGGAAGGTTAGTAGTTTGGAAGTGAGTGCAGGAACTTTGAATGTTGGCAGTATGACTAGTATAGGGAGGAAGAGCTAGCTGATATGATGGAGGGAAAGAAGGTTGATATATTGTGCATGCAGGAGACCAAATGGAAGGGGAGTAAAGCCAGGTATATCGGAGGTGGGTTGAAATTGTTCTACCATGGTGTTGATAGGAGAAATGAGGTATGGGTTATCCTGAAGGAACAATATGTCAAGTGTGTTTTGGAGGTGAAGATTGTTGGATAGAATGATGTTTATGAAGCTGGAAATTGATAGTGTGATGATGAATGTTGTTAGTGGATGTGCTCCACAAGTTGGGTGTGCGATGGATGAGAAAGAAAAAGTTAGATGAAGTGGTGGGAAGTGGTGCAAGGGTGAGAGAATGGTGATTGGAGCAGATTTCAATAGGCATGTTTGTAAAGGGAACATAGGGGATGAGGAGGTGATGGGTAGGTAGGGAACAGAGGGGATGAGGAGGTGATGGGGGTAGGTATGGTGTTAAGGAGAGGAATGCAGAAGGTCAGATGGTAGTGGATTTTGCAAAAAGAATGGGCATGGCTGTAGTGAATATGTATTTTAACAAGAGGGAGGAGCATAGGATGACATACAAAAGTGGAGGAAGATACACACAGGTGGATTATATTATATGCAGGAGGGCCAGTCTGAAGAAGTTTAGAGACTGCAAAATAGTGAAGCGGAAAGCATAGTTAGGCAGCATAGGATGGTGGCCTGTAAGATGAGGCTGGCGATCAAGAAGAAGAGGATGAGAGTGAGTGCAGTGCCGAGGATCAAATTGTGGAAGTTGAAAAAGGATAACTGTAAGGTGGAGTTCATGGAAAAGTTAAGACAGGCAGTGAGAGGCAATGAAGAGCTACCAGATAGCTGGGCAGCCACAGCAGAGATGGTAAGGGAGACAGCTAAAAAGGTGTTTGGTGTGACATGTGGACAGAGGAAGGAGACCTTGGTAGTAGAATGAGGATGTTCAGGAGAGAGTATACAGAGGAAGAGGTTGGCAAAGAAGTGGGATTATCAGGGAGATGAAGAAAGTAGACAGGAGTACAAGGAGATGAGGCATATGGCGAAGGACTTGTACCAATTGATTAGACAGGGAGACCAAGCTGGGAAAAATGTGCAGCAGGTTAGGGTGATAAAGGATAACAAGGGAAACATACTCACAAGCAAGGAGTGTGTGTTGAACAGATGGAAAGAGTACTTTGAGGGGCTGATGAATGAAGAGAATGAGAGAGAGAGAAGGTTTGATGATGTGGGGACAGTGATTCAGGAAGTGCAACAGATTAGCAAGGAGGAAGTAAGGACAGCTATGAAGAGGATGAAGAATGGAAACGCTGTTCTTAGGTTCATAGGTGTTTACTAGGCTAACTGCCACAAGGGCCTTTTTAAGCCTAGACATGCTTCCCAAATCTCGGACAAACATGGGCCTGTGAGAGGAACCATTTACAGTTTACCTGTGTCTATTAGAGAGGCTCTCTGTTGGTCCAGATGACATACCTGTGGAAGCATGTAGGTGTTTAGGAGAGATGGCAGTGGGGTTTTTAACCATGTTATTTAATAGAATCTTAGAAAGTGAGTGGATGCCTCAGGAGTGGAGATGTATTTTGGTACTGATTTTTAAGAATAAGGGTCATGTGCAGAGCTGTAGTAATTACAGAGAGATAAAATTGATCAGCCACAGCATGAGGTTATGGGAAAGAGTAGTGGAAGCTAGGTTAAGAAGGGAGGTGATGATTAGTGAGCAGCAGTACGATTTCATGCGGGGAAAGAGCACTACAGATGTGATGTTTGCTTTGAGGATGTTGATGGAGAAGTTTAGAGAAGGTCAGAAAGAGTTGCATTGTGTCTATGTGGACTTCGAGAAAGCATATGACAGGGTGCCTAGAGAGGAGTTGTGGTATTGTACGAGGAAGTCAGGAGTGGCAGAGAAGTATGTAAGAGTGGTACAGTATATGTATGAGGGCAGTGTGACAGTGGCGAGGTCTGCGGTAGGAGTGATGGATGCGTTCAAGGTGGAGGTGGGATTACATCAAGGATCAGCTCTGAGCCCTTTCTTATTTGCAATGGTGATGGACAGGTTGACAGATGACAGCGTGATTTGTACTGAGAGTAGGGAACGGGCAAAGGAGACCCTGAAGAGGCGAAGATATGCTCTAGAGAGGAGAGAAATGAAGATCAGCAGGACTAAGACAGAATATGTGTGTGTGAATGAGAGGGAGAATAGAGGAATAGTGAGGATGCAGGGAGTCGAGTTGGTGAAGGTGGATGAGTTTAAATACTTGCGAACAACAGGTCAGAGTAATGGTGAGTGTGGAAAAGAGGGGAATATAGTGTAGGCAGGGTGGAGAACAATGTCAAGAGTGATTTGTGGCTGACTGGTACCAGTAAGTGGGTCTACATGATGGTAGTGAGACTAGTTATGCATATGGGCTGGAGACTGTGGCAGTGATGAAAAGGCAGGAGTTACAGCTGGAGGTGGAGTTAAAGATGTTACACTGCAAAAGCTCTCAAAAACAAGTAAAAAAATAGGAAATGATGCAAGTATTACTTAAAATAAGAAAAATTATCTGCCAACAGAACAAGAACATTTCACATGCCAAGAATATTTAAAAACAAGTAAATATTTCTAGCCTCCAAACCCCCATGGGCATCTTAAAACTAGTGCATTCAGACTTAAAACAAGAAAATAAACTAGTGCACTCAGACTTAAAACAAGTAAATTTGTTTAATACAGAGATGATAAATTAAGATGTATTTTCTGAATATGTAGGCAAGCTTGCTTTAAATTAAAAAGTACAGCCATTGTCTTGAAACATTTTTAGGAATTATATCTTAAAACCATTGCAACCAGAATAAAATCAATCATTTTTTTAGATGCAAAGCAAAAGATAAGCTCTTTTGTCTAAAATTGTGGAAATTTTGCTTGAATTTAACATTCATTGCTGGTTTAAATGCTTTGAAATGAGACAAAATACCCTGGAATTTACAGAGAAAAGTAAACTATACTACAAATTGACTGACTGCTTAAATAATTCTTTATCCAGAGGCATGTATGGCAGAACAATATGCAAAAACAAGGTCATTGCTCACTGTGAAAATGAGAATGTCAGCATATGCAGTATATCAAATGCAGTGACCTTATGAATAGATGAGCAGCAAACTAAACCAACACCCTGCCAAACAATTAAACATGCAATCAAATTTGAAGTTTGTTGTGTCTTGCACTACAAGGGACGCAGTAACAACTGGGGATGAAAAAAAACGTTTTGTGCATTTCTACTCAGCAAGGAACTTTTTCCACTCAGCCATAGCTTTTCTGTATGAAGAGGTCATGTCATTCTCATGGATGGCATCTGACAGTACTTCAGTCTGCAGCACCTAAAGAAGTGGCGCAATGCACTTAGGGATATGTAAGGTGAAAGGTGTAATAACGTGCCATGAGATACATAACACTTAAGGTTTCAATGGTCAGTAGGCATTTGGTTTTGCAGACAGTCATGACAGGACTGAAGAACGGCCTTGTCTGAAGAAAGGTGTTGAGGGTCGTCTTTACACTGACCAAAACAAGGAAAAAATAAAAAGATTATGACCACAAAAACAAATCATTGTAATTTATGCTGAAGTAATATATCAGTTATTAAAAATTCACACATTTCTTACCTCAAGGATGTGAAGCATAGCCTCACTTGCATATAACTTCTTGGGTGGAGCCAAAGGTGATGGGAACATGTCTGGTAAAGCCTTCATCAAGGCAATTGAGTGCTTCACTGTTAAAAACAAAATCAGACATCTGATTTACTGTGGCCAGTTGTTTTCAAAACCACAGGGTAGTTCAGATTTTTTGTATACACTTAGCAGGTTGTGATGTTATGATACAGGAAATATTACATTGTGATATAATGCCAATAAAAGTATTGAAATTCAGTACCATGTTCTGTACTCAATACAGTATATCTAAATCAAAGTGTATTTACATTAGAGTTTTGCTTGCATGCAGTAAAGTCTTTTCAGTGATAAAGAAACACTTTGAGACCTATACAGAATTTAATTCTTTGATAGGTTTTAGGTAATTATTATGTGTTGGTAGCCCAGTCTCAATAGTCAAGACTGAACTGGAAGTGCATGTTGTAGAGTAGAAAAATAATTGAAATACACAAAGAAATTGATACTTTCCATATGTTTGACACCCTTAGTATGACGTACTTATTATCCATACTCAGAATGTTGCCTACAGTATGATGGTATAAACCCAAATTTGCAGAAACAAACAAGAACATAAAAGCAAATAAGAGCTAATAATTATCTTTGTCCAGCTTTCTGAATACTGCATAAAAGTGTGCCTTCTCATTAAAGGTCCCCCAGCAGGTCCGCAGATCAGTTAAACAGTAGTTCCCTCAATCAAGGATTTGTCGGAGCTCATCCATAAGCTGACATACACACACAGCCCGAGAGAGCAAGCACAATGTCAGACATATATAAAAGTTATAGCTGGATAAGTAAGGATTAGCCAGAAAAGATCAAAAATTTTAATAGTTTTGTGGGTATTCAAAAGTAATAGATTTTGCATCTTTCATTCTGCATTCATTATTGTGACTCAGCTGATATTGCTACACCATATCTCATTTAGAATTTGGTTACATATTTGTCTACTTAAAATGAGCACATTTGCTTACATGAGCCAGTTCCCTGAAGCAAGGATATGCTTAAAGAATCTTGGTAGGCTTGTCCTGCCCCTTAGTAAGATCAGAGTCAATGAAGGCATGTCTTGCTGGGAATCCAAGGTCCAGGAGCTGTGAAACATCCATTTTGTTGGGTCTGACCTTGCTTTTGTACATCTTCTGTAGAGTTGTATAATGTCTTGCCTGTTTCTTTAGACTATCTGTAATTGAAATTAACACATACTGTGAAATTTAATGTTTTCTTTGTAGAAGTTGCATTTATACAAAAACAATATATTTCAGTTTGTGTTCTTAACATTCAACTGGTCAAGCTCTGGGGTGCTACATTGTGGTGACCTCTCTATCACAGAGGTGATAGACTCATCAGTAGACATCTCCTGGCTGTTTTGAAAGCTAAGGCATTGTGATCTCTTTCTTGAATGGTTCACTCCCTGCTTCTTTTTGGGAGTAGTCGTATTCTGAAACCTTTTCACCAGCTGCTTCCTTCAGTGATTCTTAACAAGAAACAAACAAAATTGTTGGTGTTGTGAATCTCATTTAATAAAATTGAATCCAGAAATTAATAGATACAGACACATACTGGCCTGATTTACATATAAAACACCTCCTAATACCTGTGTCAGATGACTTTGGTGGGCAAGTATACAGTGCTGTATTTGGAAACGTGAATGGCAGACTATTGACATACCTACTGAGCTGCACTGGGTACAGATTTGTCCTGCAGCATTGGGTAGTAATCTTTGAGACACTTTGCCATAACAGTAAGTTCACGGCCACATGGGTACTGGAAGTAATCCCCAGATGCTCTCTTAATGGAAATCATGCTTGTCACTGTATTTTTGATTAATTGGCAGTGAAGACCTTTGGAAAGGTTGTCATCTCCTTCTTGTCCAGCACACTGCTTTTCAAAAAAGATGTTTCTCGACTGCTCAAACACTGTGTCTGTGTATAAGACATACAGTGAGCTTAGAAACTGTACAATTTTGTTGATACCATGCTGGTCTTTTGGCTTTGGAGAATGTTGGGTGGATGGAGAGGGTTGAGGGCTAAGAGAGGGGCTGAAATCATAGGTCCCACAGGAGGTGCCTGGTCTACACAAGCCTGATTCTTTGCCCTGTAGATGAGAAACATATATTTAATGGTAATTATAAGGCAAAGAACACAGACTGTAAGAACAAGGAAACATAATAAAATACAGTCTTTAAATGTATAATGGTCATGAAATTATTATTTGATAACGGAACATACTGCATGGTTATATTAAAAGTTGTTGCATGTGAAAGTTTGTCAAAAATGTGATTATCTCACTTTCACCATGAGTAAGTCTCCAATGGTTCTCCCTCTGAAAAATTGCTCTGGCCCAGGAAATAGATCACATAAATCCTCCATAGAGGGGCTGGGCAGCATGTCTGTGGTTATATTAGCAGCTGAAAAAACATTTACTCACACAGTAAATGATCAAGCAACTTATTATTTTCAACAACTTCAGTCTTCAATTAATTAAAAAGTGAAGTTTTACAGTAATGCACATCATTATAATATCAAACATTCTAATACATCTTTATTCAACTTCTCTTAAGGTGAATTTTATATCAATGAATAAAAGAAGTATAATGTGTCATGAAATGCAAAAGCATTAAAATGAAACATTTCACCCAAGCGACCCCTTCAGTAATGTCTCCAGGTATGCACAAGCACTAAAGTCAAACATTTCACAAAAGCATATTGCAAAATACAAGGAAAGACACTACATCTTACAACCTTGTCATCTGAAAGAGAAAACATTGTCGCTAGTTTTCGGCATGGGAATGGCTCAGTAAACAACTCTGTGCTTGCTTTGCAAATGTAGAAAACCTGCACAGTCAGCTCAAAAACTGATCTGGATTTCTCGAGTCATTACAGTTATTTATTGCTAACAGTCGTCTTTACCAGTTACCACCTAGGTGGGCCCAGTGGCTTAGCTAGAGTTTGTGCCGCCCAGCGCGTTTTTTGAGTTTGCCACCCCTCCCCCTCATGAAATAAAATATACCTTTTGTGGGGATTTTTCCGATCATACCTGTCAGCCCACAAACATTTAAAACATAAAAGAGAAACCAAGTGCTCCGGGTTATGCAGAATGCTGCACAATCAACCATAAACGAACCCACTGTTATGCATTGAACAGCTTTGGCTGTGCTACAAAGCTTTTGATTGGTTCATATACTACAGTTACTGTCAATTGGCATCAGGCCCCACAGAGCAGCCCCTTTTGCGGCAACCCCCTAGCCATTACATTGTTCATGACTTGGCTATTTCTCCACAGTTACTATAAACACTGTTCAAACCTGTTAACTACTGCTTTCTTGTTTACTTCTACAATAATTACAGATACTGAAATAAAATAGCACAAACACTGATAGCCATTTGCTAAACAAACACTACAGTCTCACAATGGCAATAGACTTAACATGACCAGTAAACTTCTCTGCCTTAAAACTCATTGCAATGGCATTAAAACGCACATTCAAATAAAATGCATCTGACCAGTGGAGGATTACATTTACCTTTGGACGTTTTCAAACCATAGGCTCCTTGCACACATTTTTAGGGCCATGCATATATGGATGTGTTCTTTGAATCACCTTCCTGATTGTATTAAATTATATTACTTGTATGATACACACCACGTGTTAGAATGTGTTTTAAATTTGTACTTTTGAACATTCTTTCAGTAAGCAATGAAACAAAATGTATGAACCAATAATGACAAAACTACTCATTTCAGAAAAGTTCAAACATAAAAGGACACTCGGACATCTGTCATTACAATCCGCCAATATCATTCAATAAGCGCAATCTCTGCAGAAGTAAAAATCATTGGAATAATTCCGCATTAAAAAGAACTGTAAGAGGTTGCTACTGGCAAAGAACTTTACATTTCAGTGTTTCATCTTCAAATTCAGCGCCTGCTGCCCTTGAATTAAATTGCTGATGTTACATTAAAAAAAATTGGTAAGCTGGTAATATTGCAATATGAAATGACTGACAAACCGATAAAGTTCATAGTTAATAGGAATCTCATACAAAGGAGGGTACACTCAGGAGTGCAGAACTATACCCCCCTTTAAAATACACCAAATAATCAGCAATCAAAAGAGCATTGCAATACCAGCACTCAGTCTTCATGGTGTGGGAGTAGAACCCACAGGCTTCTGCATTAAAAACAAGTATACTCCCTGCTGTGCTACTAATGCTTTCAAATACTTTACCACAATACTAGCGATATAATTTGCTAAACAACAGTTGCACATTGTAAACAGACTTGGCATATAAGCAGCACTAAACTTCTCTTCCCCTGAAGCTCTCAGCTCCTTGTAAAATGCATTTGACACACTTTCTTGTAAAATGCACTTGACATACAGCCACATCTCTCAACTTTGTAGTACAAGACATCTGGAGAAAGCCAAAATGTATGGGAGGAAAAAAGGCCCAAAACCAGGGACATATTGGACATATGACTTGTATATCTTAGAAAGTTGCTAAAATAAAAGATTTTTATTACCATGCCTTTCCTGAAAGTGCTAATACTGTATAAGCTAACAAAGTTGTGACTAGATACAAGCTATAGGCAGAGAAATGCAACAAATTCAATTATCAGCCAGTTAAGTTTACAGCATCATTACAATCAATACAGACGACTAGAACAGACCATTAATCTCACCTTACTGTAGTGATTCATGTAGCTAAATCAACATTTAATAAGCCAAACCTCTAAACTGATAAAACAGTTTATACTGTCTGATTGTTATTTGCTAGGCAGGTTATTGCATAGACACCAGGAACAGCAAACTCATAAATATCCCAGAAATAATCCTAGATAGATGCAATCAAAATAAACATTGAATGTAGAGCTAGAAATCACTACAGTACAGCTGAATACAAATACCTGTGATGGAGTATTGTTACTAAAGCAGTTTTCAAAAAAGAAAACTACAGTATTGTACATAAAGATAAAAAACTTACCTTAATCTGGTAAAGTATCCAAAAACTTACAATAAAACCACTGAAATAATGGTGCATACACACCACTAAGGCTTGCAGGAGACAGTAGAACAGTTAACAGTGAAAGAAAAGATGGCACCAAACACTGGCTAAGACTGTTTGAAGGTAGCAAGGCAGTATGGGAGTAAATAAATGAAAGTACAGGACAGGAATGCATACAGAAACTAAAACCAGACTGCATTTATCAGCAGAATCCTATCACTGGAAATGTAAGTAGAGTATAATAATTACCGTTTAAACTATTATAGAATATTTAGGAATGCAAAGGAAAGGCTAAAAGGAAGAGAAATGCAAGGTATTGAGCTGTAGTATAAGGTAGGGTTTACTAGATATCACAGAGTTAACACAAAGCAGTGAAAGGGGGTAGAAAGGAAGGAAGGAAATTTAAGGGGGGGGGGCAAGTGTTTGCAGAGAAATAGAGATGAACAAGAAAGGTGATAATAAAGGTGGTGCCCAGTGGTGTGCAGAGAGCCTTACAAAGAATGTATAGGTTACAGGAGAATGATAAAATTAATTTCAAACGTTTTATTTCTGTGTGTTGCAGACCGGATATTTAAAGCACTGACTTTGGTGTAGATGTTACTTGAAATTCATGTTGGGTGATTGTAGACTTTTACAACCTTAACCTGCTAAAGTATCCAAAATATTACAATAAAATCACTGAAATAATGGCTCATACACACTACTAAGGCTTGCAGGAGACAGTAGAACAGTTAAAAGTGAAAGAAAATACCATGGCTTATCAAGTGGAGGCTATACACCTTGCACAGGCCACTAAGTTTGCAGATGCTGAAAATCTGGTTAATTTTACCTCTTATTACACAATTCGCAACAACAACCAAACTTTTGTACACATCACATGCTATCTTGGGTATGTAATAGAATTGTACAACAGTTCAAATGACTTGTGGTGTGTTCCCACATATAAAGTCTCCCAATTTGCATTGACTGCTACTGAGGATATTTCACACACAAACGCATGCGCGCACACACACACACACACACACACACACACACACACACACACACACACACACAATATCAAATCACTTTTTTCCATTTTGGCTTCACAGTGATTTGTAGCTCATCTCCAAAGGACATAGGGCACTGGGCAGGGTACACCCCTGGACAAGGTGCCAACTCATTGCAGGGCATGGACTACAACACTCACTCACACACTATACACACAGTCACTTTCACATCACCAGTTCACCTAATCTCCATGTCTTTGGACTGTGGGAGGAAACCAGAGTGCCCGAAATAAACCCACACGAACACGGGGAAAACATTAAAACTCCACCCACATGGGATATGAACCCAGAACCTTAGAAGTGGAAGCATGAGTGATACCCCGCCCCCCAGTACAGTGCTGCCCTAAGGATATTTCGAACATGAAAACAGTGTGCAAAGTTGCTATGCTCAAGGAAAAATGGAGAAATGTAGTTACAAATGGTTGAAATTTTTGTTTGCATGTTCTGGTGATGTCACTGTCCAAGCCAAGCCACATTCTTCATGTCGTCGGAATTGCAAGCAGATGTATCCTTTACTGTCACAAACTGCATTATCTGTGGAGATTATGATAATTATTTGCGTATTTGTGCTGTTTAACAATTTTTCAACAAATGTTTTACTTTAAGTAGACATGTATATTTGTAAGGTGATCCTTGAGTGGCTTGAAAGGCGGCTGTAAAATGTTGTATTTCTGCTTGTGCTCATGTTGACCAGGTGAATGGCAAACTTTATTTTTCAAATATCGTACATCAATAAAGATAGACTGAACAGCTAATCCTATTCTTAAAAGACATGTTGTGCTAATTGAATGTTTGCAATAAATTAATGAAGAGGTGAAAGAAAAAGATACTTGAAATAAGAAATTCTAACTACAACAAACCAATTCTGCATGCTTGAGCATCGTTATAAATCTTATAGTTATAGTTTTAAGCATTTATTTACTTAGAATCAGTAATAAAATCTCAGTAACAAGTTAAATAATCTTAAGATAATTAAGGACAAAATGGCTTGAAACAAGCAAACGTCTCTTACATAAAAACTAGAAAAGCCTTGTCAAGCAAAAAACAAGCATTATTTCTTTGATTTAAAATATTTAATCTGGAAAAAATGTGGTTTTTAAAAAATGCTTTAGCAATTTGTGCTTGTCATTGTGTTTATGTAGCTATTTGTTCAAAATGCTCAACTGTTTATCTCAGAAGAGCAGTCTGTAAATTGCAAACCAGAATCTATGCTTTATACATAATGGTAATGTTTAATTTGTTATATGAATATCTGAAGAATTGAAAAGGGTGCAGCAGATGTTATTGTGTGTCCTGGATTATGTTAAAATAGGTTCATTAAGATATGATTTGGAAAATTGGGAGAACTAGTTGAAATATAATGTATATTTATAGCAAATAGAATTAGTTGCATGCTGCCTTATATATATTAATGAGAGTGTGAATTTTAAATGTGCTTAATATGTATAATGGCCACGGTGGTGCAGCGGTTAGCGTTGTCGCCTCACAGCAATAGGTTCTCCCGTTCGATTCTCGGCTGGAGGGCCTTCTGTGTGGAGTCTGCATGTTCTCCCCGCAGTCGAGTGAAGTTAAAGACATGCAGGTAGGTGCGTGCGTGAATGGGTGTGCCTTCTTTGAAGGTTGGGTGTCGGGCTTGCAACTCAGTACTGTAAAAATCCGCTGCCAATCATTAGCAAAACGGAGTTCCGCTGTGGCGACCCCTAACCGGGAAAAGCCGAAAGACATTACTTTTTATTATGTATTTTCTGCCAGTTTTTGCTCTATTATTGCTTAGCTAAGCAAAGTACTTTAAAAAGTTCATCCAAAGGAGGGATTGCATTTTATTGCAGAATAGGTCAAATCAGGGAAGATTATAGTGGCATCAAAGCCCCCTGTGATTTGAATGAGATCCCTGACAATTAAACTGTACAAAGTAGAAAGGCTTTCTCACCATGACATAGACATGGTGGTCAAAAGAGGGCTTATTATCAGCATAGTCATACCTTTCAAACTCTCAGCCCAAGAAGTATAGACAAAGCCGAATATAATAGGGAGACAAAGGCCCCAAAATAGGGACAAGTGTTAAATATTGCTGTTATAAACTTAGTTGCTAAGATAACAGGTTTTATGCTAATATATATTTTCTGAAGGATATGAAGTCTAAAACTCAAATGTCTGTTATTATTTAGTGACTTCAATCCTCAACAATTTGCCAGAAAACTACAAATTTTATGTCATGTCACTGCTGACTGCATCTGTTTTTTTTTCCTTTGGGGGAGGGGGGGTGGTGGTGGTGGTACCAGGAATGTAATATGAGGAAGGAGTGCTGGTAAAGGTAACTATACTATCTATTTTTGACATTGATTATGCTTATGACTGACACACTAAGGGTTTGTGTGATCTAGACACTGCTGGAGAATCTGAGTGTCACACTAGGAATTTACAACTACATGCAGCTTTTAGTCCCAGTGAGCCAAGTCCCTCAGTGTTAGATTTCTCTTCAGAGAAGTATATGCCAAAGAGGAGGGGGCCTAGGAAGAAACCCTCTGGAACAGTGCACAACACATTCCACTGACTAGAAAAGGTACCCACTACACATTCTCAGGGTGCATTCTGTCAATTTCTTATCTTATCTATGGCACCTGCCTGGAAGCAGTATGAATGGATGGGCAGTCAGTTTTCAGAGCTTCAGTGGCCCTATAAAATAGACTGGATTGAGTTGTCAAGACCTGCCTTTTATGCATCTAAATTGGTTGGGGGCAAGGATTTAGTTTTGTCCAAAAATACATTTGCAAAGGTTTCAAGGTCAGAGAGATGCTTCATTACAAATAGGTTTGTAGCGTAACTGTCTTTTTCTGATTTTCTTGATGGAAATGAGGCAGACCTTCTGCTTATCATTAGTATTGGTGGTGGTCAGTTTTGTATCTGTACATAGCTAACAGCTTATTCTTTATAATAAAAAGTTTACTGATATGTGAATTTACCACAAATTGTGTGGTGGATGGACGTGGCCTCTTCAATATATCCTGTCAATAAGAAAGTAGAATTCTGTAAAGTAGAGTGCCAGGTATTTGGTTGCCTGGAGAAATGAGCATTTTATAGTGAAAGTCATTGAGTGGTATGTAGCTGGTTTTGGAAGAGTCCTGGAATATGGTAGATTTTATAGAGAGGAGTTAAAGCCTTTTTAAGGGTAAATTCATAATGCTAGGTGGTCATATTTAACCAAGGAGGTGCAAGAATTGGAGAAGGTGATAAGGGCAAGATTAAGAAGAAGATGGGGGCATATTGAACAAAGGACTTTACCTTAAAATCAAGAAATTTGTGGATGTATTTGTTTTATTGGTTTGCCATTTGATTCCTGGAGAGTTGGTATCTTCCACTAAAGATTAGATTTGTTCTAATAGAGAGCTTTTTGAACTGTCTTAGATAACAAGCATGGTCAAAGGCAACATAGAATGTGATAGGTGACTTTACTGAGAGTCATTCAGACCTCAGCAAATTCCAGGTTGGTATCACATGAGATTCAGTGCAAGTATGCTGGAATAGGCACCACCACAGGAGGATTTTGAAAGGCAATACAGTGTCTTTGATTCCACTTTAGAAGTTGCTAGCTTCACATCATTGTGAGTTCTGAGTTTATCACCAGATCATTTCTGAGCCTTTTTGGGCTATCCATACTGGGATTCCCCTTTTTTTCTTGATTAAGATTCCATAGTGGCTGTAGTTCTAGTGGCAGAGTACACGCTGAATTATAAATACCATGGCTGCAGGAATTGCTTTATGGATAAGAATTAGTATTAAATGAACTTAAGTCCTTGACCTTACCTTTTATAGCAACCAGACATCCCAGAAGGCATGTGGTGGCCCAGTCTGGAGTTTATTCATGAGAGTGGTGTCACACACAATGTGCAGTTTTTTGCCATCTGAAGATAAGGCCCCCACTCCCTTGTGCTTTGTTTAGTTGATTGGTTATTTCTAGGCCTCACTGCATCATAAGACTGAAGCTTAAATGACTCAAGGGCATAAGACTGACACCAAAATCCTAAAACATACGAAGGACTTAAAATGATGAAATCTGAATATTTACATGAAAACAAACACAATAATTAAAGGTAACACACTAAGTGAAAATAAATAAACTATGTTGTTACATAGGAGTGGATACCTTCCCTGCACCGTCATGTGGTGGATGTGCCACCACACCCCCAAAGCATTTATTCTAAATCCAGGATTGTACAACACTGAGGACAAGGAACTGGGTTATGCAGCTTTACATCTTTGAAACATTTCTGGGTTGTATAACCTTAATTTTGGAATGCATATTGAGGGAATGTGAGGATACACCTCACATGGGATGTGCAGTTAACTTAACCCTCGTGCAGAAACATTTATTATTTTCATATATGATTCATGTTTTATATTGTCTTTCGTGCATAAATTCTGAACTATTTAAGGATTTTGACTTTCTTTTTATAGATTTTATGATTTTGCTTTCACTCTTGTTATTTAAGCTTTAGTATTATAATATAGAGCTCTTGATTTTGGGGACTGTAATTGCAAAACTGTTTTTTCTCCTAATGCTGTTAAGTGTTTCTGTACTTCTGCTTCCTGATGATATCTCAAAAGAAAATTACAACCATATACTTTTGTGGTTATGAGATTCTCTTTGAAGCGTGTCATTGTCAGAGTTTCTTTTCTCTTGGGGAGGTTGGGAAGGATCTTGATTCTGCTGACTGCTTTCATTGTACTGATTATAACAACAAAATGTTTGTTTGGAAGGCTTTGAATTTATAGGAATTTGAAACATGAAAATGTTACAGGACCATAGTTCTGTTTCCGTTTTTTTTCACTCCCACTATATCTGAAAAAATAAAATATAACATATACAGAAGTTTATAACACAAAAGTTGGGGGAAAAGCAGAGTCCTCCATAAGCTAAAAAAATAAAAAAATATGAACTGCCCTATTCATTTGTCATACGAGGAGGGGGGGGGGCTTTCTAATCAAAGCTTAAATAAGTTCAAAATTTGTCATGATTTGAATGAGCTATGTAATATTTGACTGATAATGATTTGATGGATCATAAGTGATGCAAACATTATGAAGCTAAAAACATGTCAGTATGCTTTATTTTCATTTATATAAATGAATGTGCCTATGTCATAAGTGATAATTTAATAAAGATGTTTTTAGTTTAAAAAAAATGTCATGAAGCAGGCACGTAAGACCAAAGCTACCTGTATTTTAACAGAGAAGCCCTGTCTTCAGCCAGTGGTGTGATTGGTTCCCCTACAATGTGGATTGAAATCCAGCTCAGGCCCTTTTTTTCGAAGTGCTGTGCTGTTTATTTTTTTTATTTCTGTTTGCTTATTAGTGTAGTGCACTGATCAGAAATTACCAGTTGCCGGCACAGCCAGGATGATTACAGTCACAAAGATAAAGATAATAATATATTACAAATAAGTAGAAAGAATATTAAAATTAATCATCACAGATGAGAATGGCATGCCATATAGGAAGTAATCCTTGACCTAAATGCTTGTTGTGGAAGAAATATAATAAATACAGTATATATAAGCTGGTGAATCAAGCACAAAGTGAGAAACTGGGTGAAGAAAAGACTGAGTAGCTGTTAATTTGGGTTTTTTGGTTAGGTGATATAGTCCTTGAGATAGCACCTGCATTGGGATTTCCTTTGAATTATGACCTAAATTTGAAGCAGGAGCAGAATAATTTTAAAGGGGATTGCAGGGCTATACAACGTTTTTGCTTAAGAAGTGAGAAGGAGCAGTTGGTGTAATAAAGTTTAATTTTTAAGGGTGAGAGTTGATTTGGAATGGAGCATCTCCTGAGGTTGTAATAAGTGAGTTTTGTGGTAAGTTTTGCTTGCATAGGTTAAATGAATTGATTGCTGTTTGTTTTATGAGTAGCCAGTTTGCTTTTGAGAGAGTGAGGCAGTGGTGCTTGTGCAAAGGAGGATTTGTCATAAAACAACAAAATGGTTTGTAAGGTAGATGTGTTTTAATTGGAATCTAACACTATAATGGGCAGGGCAAATTTGAGCTGAACAGAAGTACTCATTTGCCTGGGACAGCTGTAGATGGAGCATTTAGGTGATTTCTCTGACCCAGAAGAGGAGAATATCTACTTAATTCCTTTTTTCTGTGCGGGTTTGGACATTAAGGGTTTCATCCAGCCACATACTAAGGTATTTGAAGGATGATAATGATCTTGCAGGTTTGTTAATGTCTTTGAAGCTGAGGAAACTTTGAGATTTGCCAGTTTTTGATTTGTACTGTTAAACATACTTTTAGTTTTATTATGGGTGAATAGTAGATTGTTTGAGTGGTCAAATGTTAAGGGAGTAAATGTCCGTTCCAAGTTGGGTTCAAACTGTAGAATGAGAGGGGCTAGCTCTAAATAGGACCATGGTATCTGTATATAGCATTAGAGGTAGCTGTGATAGGTCGTCTGGTGGTTTACTTAAGCATGAGAAAAGTAAGGAGGCACGTATGGAGCCTTGAACATCTTTTAAAAGTGCAGCTGCTTCAGATATGGAAGAATCTATTTTTGACACCAAATAATCTGTTAGTTAATAAAATCTTTGTCCCAAGCCACCTCTGTGGTATAAAGGGATAAAGTTCAGACTGAACCCAAGTGACCCATGTTCACTTACCAGCTCATGTGCCTATAGGAGCTGGTTGGACTAAATAAAAGTGAGCAGCAACTGTCAGCTCATTTGTTGTAGATGGAGGAAGGGAGGATGTTTTGCAAACACAGGTAACACCTATTGAGAACACCAGGTATTACATCCATTAGAGTTTGGCTTGCCAAGCCTATACTGTCTTTTTTTTTTTTTTTAAGCCTGTGCTGTCTTGAGAGCATAAGTCAAGAGGAACTCTGTGTGCAGAGAAATTTATTTATTTATTGACATCTGATCACTGGTAAAGTCCAACTCGGTAGAAGCCCATTTTCAGTAAAGGCCCAGAGAGTAAAGCTCCAAATTATTACAAAACATTTTAAGAACAATAAAATAAAAACATCTGCAGTTTAAATGCTAATAGCAAATTAGACATAATGTAAAAACATTGGTTAAGAATCGATACAAGATATATGACAAATGCTTAATATTTAGAGAATTTTTAGAAAGTTTGTAGAGAAGTTAAAGGTAAGTTAGTTTAATACTAATAGGAATTGCAATATTAAGTGAGGGGAAAAAGAGGCTTATGGTATATTTAGAGAGAAAGCAAGGGAAGAGAATTAGCAGTAGGGAAGTAAGTGAAGAAGGGAGAGTAAGGAGGTAATAAGGAATGAAGAAGTACTTGTTCACATTTAGGGATGTGGTTTATCCTGCTTTTGAACAAGAACAGAGACAGATTTTAGCTAGACTGGTTTTGAAAGATGTAAGGGAGGGTATAGACCTGATAGATGCAGGCAAGTTCCAGGCCTTAGCAACCTTGTACGAGTACAGACAATGCCCAGCAGATTTGTCAGGTTTTTAGACAGGAGTTTCTAGTCACTGGATTGCAGCAACCAAATGGGAACACAGTTGTCTAGAAATGCTTCCTTTTTAGAGACAGCAGTATTGGACCTCAGTAGAGCTGCTGAGAGAATGCTTCCTTGAGGAGAGGGTTAGGTTACACAATACCAGAAACCTTTCCTGTTCCATACCACCTGGCTGTTGCCAGATAATGATGGGCCAGTTGGAATTTCCTGGCAGGAAAGAATTGGCCATCATGCTCTTATTTAGTCTGGGAATGCCTGGCTCCCAACCCCTGGGAAAAAATATGCCAAATGGATGCAGGTAGATGAATCACTGGGCAAGCTTCTGGAAGACAAAAAAAATGTTTTTGAACCAAGAACATACTTCTGAGATTATGCCAGGTTGTGAGGTGTAGTCATTGAGGTCATCAAAAGTCTTGGATCAAAGAAGAAGAAAGCAGCTGTAAGATTATCTTTGAACATGTTTAGTAAGATTTAATTGAAAAGACGACGTAGAGCTGTCATAGTAGTGCTCCACCCTTTCCAAAAGATATGTTGCTTTAAGGAGAGAAGTTGGTACCATAGGATCATAGGAGGTTACTAGGCTAATGGCCCTGCAGCCCTTACAAGCCTATCCAAGAGCTTAACACCAAAAAGAAGCCTCAGTCAGCACCTGTCTCCCCTGTCAGTGAGGGACACAGGTGGAACCCCTGGAACAAATTTGTGGTTTCCCATCCACGTATCAAGGTTGTGCGTGAAGAGGGTTAGCAAGGTGCTCTGTTTGACATGTATGGGAAGTCTATTCCAGAGACGGGGCATCTTCCGTGAAACAAACCCGGCTCTCTCCAGCAGGTTTTGTTGATGTCGCATATTAGATTCAGGTCTTTTGATTAGGTAATGCTTGAGAAGTTAGACTTATGGATATGGAGCATCTCTAGTAGGGCAGGATCCGAGATTGCCTTGTAGGCAATCATATTGTATACATTTTGCGAACTGAATGCAGATTTTTTTTTTCCAGGATTTTACCAATAATCGGGAGAATGGAAACTGGAAGAGAGCTTATTTTGGTTGCTTTGGAAGAGGTTTAACCAGTACTGTTTTCCAGATGTGTGGTGCTGTGATGTTCACTGCTGCAGCGGCCTTAGATATATCTGTTATATCCTGCCAAGGATGTAACAGTTGACCAGCTTACAAAGCTTCAGGGCACCTTGAACATGCCCAAACTGTCAGGCTTGAGGTAAGCTGACTAAAAGGCATGTTTGTGTGCAAAGCCCTTCAGAGCTTTACTGCTGCTGAAGAGTATGCACCTATAAGGCTTTTGGGGATCAGTGGTCGACTTATGCTGTTCCTTTGCTGGGCAGATAAGTTCCCATTGGGGAAAAATATCCATTTAATAATTTTGTTTATTATGGATTCTTTCCTCTTCAGGAAAGTTATTTTAAAGATAGGAGTTGTTTTAACAGACTGTAATGAGACTGTACTGTACATTTAAATAGGAGAGCTTTTTTTAAAACTTGTTTAAAGTAACTGAAAACCATTTTTCTATGTAGAAAATATATTTATTTTACTTTGTGCATCTGGCAAAGTGTTTTAAAGTGCTTTTTACTGTGTCATCATCATCTGCCCCCTTTTTCCCATTTTCTACATGGGGTCTGGGTATCCTGTTAACTGTCACCATCTCTCTATTCACTGCCATTCAACACTCATGCCTGACTGTTGCAGATATTTTTTTTCACACACTCCGTCTACCTATTTGCTGGATCAGTCCTTGTTTCCTTTTACCTTCTTCCTGTCTGCCTCAAATCATCTTCACCAGATTGTCTTCTGCTTTTCGCCATGTGTCCAAACCACAGTAATCTGTTCTCTTTGGTCTTTTCTGTAATTGGAACTACTGTAGCTTTTGCTCTTATGCCCTCATTTCTTCGTCTGTCCCACAGTGTGCCTCTTACCACCCTTCTCATGCACTTCATTTCCATCACCTCTAGCTTCATCTGCTCTGCCTTTTCATTTCTGTACTATACAGTAGTACTGGACACACCACTGTCTTGTACACGTTACTTTTCACCTTCTTTGGCATTCTCTGTCATAGTCTATACCTGAGACTCTTTGCCAGTTTGCTGCAGCCCCTCTGATTCTAGTTTTGACCTCTTCATTCAGACTTTCCTTCTCCTCAACTACCCCTCCCAGATACTTGAAGCTGTTTACCTGTCCCACTGTCTTTCTTTCTATCTCAATTCTCAACTTTTTCTGATTTCCCCAATTTGCTCCCATTACTCCTGTCTAATCTGTGCTTAGTTTGATCCCATGTGCCTTCAGTTTTGCATTCCAGTACCCTATCCTTTGCTGAAGATCTTGTTCAGAGTCTGCCTGTAATGGCACACCATCTGTATACAGTAACCTTGTTTATCTGTCCCCTCCAACCTGTTTGCAAATGTAGTCCATCACCAGTATGAACAGCAGTGGGCTCAGAGCTGAACCCTGGTGTACACCCACTCCCACTAGGGACCCCTCTGTGAGGTTGAACACAGTTCGTACTTGAGTCATTGAGTCCCTGTACACAGCTTGCACCAATTCTACCAATGTTTCTGAGACTTTGAACCAGTGCAGTACTGCCCAGATCAGCTTTCTTGGGACCTTGTCATATGCTTTCTCCAAGTCTAGGAAAGCCTAGTTGGTCTCTTTCCTCATCTCTACCGTCTTTTCAACTATTTGTCTCACTGCAAACATCAGGTCAGTTGTGCTGCATCCTGATCTGAATCCGAACTGCTCATCTCCCATCTTATATTCTACTACTTTGCATATCCGTTTATCAAGCACCCTCTCTAAAACTTTCATGCAATGTGATAGGAGTTTGATGCCTCTGTACTCCCCACAGTTGTGGATGTTACTGTGTGTGTCTGTGAAAAAGATGACTTTTAAAGGCTTTTTGTTTTTCCCTGACACCTGTTATATGTTTTCTCATGGGAAAGCGACAGCATTTTTGACTTGACTATGGAGCAAGCTGTAGGTCTAAATGTCAGTCCTTCTTCCAGTCACAAAAAGAATAACTTAAGCAAACAGCATTTACCATCACAGTAGGCTTGCAGTTTGCTTCAGTTGCACATTGCTGACTCTGCTGCGGTCAGTAGTTGTACCACAGACCATTCATCTTTTACCCCAGATCCTTCTAGTTTAGCACCTGTAGACACTGTGGAACCCAGGGTTGGCCACATGCTCTGTCAATTTGACATCCCCTCATTGGGCAAAAAGAGCCACTCTTGTCGGTCCTGGGAGAGGGAACGGTGGAGGCTTCCCTGTTTTATCTTAATGTCATGCCCATCCTGGGAAAACTGCTGCTGTCAGTAATAACACTGTTGGTCCCATTTTTCCTGTCAAAAAGAAACAGAAAACTCATATCTACTTCTCCTGAAACTGAATTAGACAGGAGTAGTTTACTGGGTCTGGCACAGGGTTTAATTCAAGTGGTTGCTCCTTCTTGTGACATTGTGTCTGATTGAAAAAAAGAGGGACACCTCCTTTCCCAATGAGATTTTGAAGCTCAACAGGAGGATGAAGGGACAGATAGATAGTTTTATCTTCAGATTTCTGATTCATACTGCAAGGAGAGCTCAGTTTCTGACTCTCCCTCTGGGGGGATGTCTTTCTCTGAGACTATTTCTAGAACATGCCATTGTTTTCAGTGGGAGAACACTGAAGTTTCTCAGTTCCTGAGAAAATATTTAGCTGTTACAGATGGAATATCCAGAAACTGCACCCATTCCTCCAGTTATGTCAGCTTTGGAGGGAGGGAGAGTGTGTGTGTGTGTTACTATGTGCAGTTTTTCTGACAGTCAGCTGTCTGCCCCTAAAAAGGCAGATAGGATGTATAAAGTTCTTCAGTCTTTTAAGTTTTTATACACTCTTCCCAAACCTGATCCAGCAGCTTTAGTTAATCTTTCTGATGGCAATCACTTAGTTAATTCCATTCCTAATATTTCTAAGAATGGGAAGATTGTTAATAAGCATAGAATAAAAGTGCATGTTTCTACAGCTTTGATTTTCAGAATTTTGAATTGTCAGGCTCATATGTTAAGGTTTACCCTGCATAAGTGTGCAAGTATGAGGAATGTTTGGTTTGCAGTTTCTTCTTGTGAGAAAAAAAATCTGTTTTAAATAATTTAATTTCTTTTATTTTTCAAGTCACTACATGTTTTATACAGTGCGTGTATGACTCTGTTGATACTTCTTCAAGGGCTGTGGCCTCTGGTACTATTTTGAGGTTGTTTGCAAGGCTGAGTTTTCAGAACTTCCCAGATGATGATAAAAATGAGATTTTAAGTTCTGTTTTGAATGTTTAGTTTTTCGCGCCCCTTTGCTGCAGAGGTGATTAGAAAGTATAATGAAAGGGGTACACTAAAACAGGAAATGTCTTTGATTTTTCTGCCCTCCTGATGCAGATTTTCCTAGGTATTCATTAACTCCTCATCCAGTTTTGGTAAGAAACAAAATAAACACACTAAACAAAATGCAGGCAAACAGACAGTTAAGAAGAAATGGTATGGAGGTTCCAAGAAGAATTCTGAAAACTCCCAAAACTAAAGACAGTCCAGTAATTCAGAATGAGTATTTGAGACCCCCCCCCAGTTTTCTCTTTGGCAATAGATAGATCTGATGTTTATTTTCCTCTGATTGAACCTTTGGGTTTTGGATCCATCTTGTATCTGGCCTCTGCATCTTCAAATCTTTGGATCCAGGGTTCTGACTATTCCACATACCTATAATTCCCTCACTAATGTCAAATTACCTAGATCTCGTTTGCATCTTCAACCTAAAAATTGCAGAGACTTGGAGCTTGCTTTTTTTTTTTTTTTGGATAAGTGTTTGTTCTATCTTATTACCTGAAATTGCTTAGTATTTTTTTGTTGCTTACTTATCTTTTCCTTCGCTAGCTTATTAAAAATGTTAATAATCAAATATTTTTCACTATCTCGTCAATATTGCCTTAGTTTTCTTTGGTGGTTTAACTGTAGGTCCAGTTCTTGTTGGAGTAGGGTTTTTACAGTTTGTGCAGTGCCTTGTCTTTTCCTTGCATGTTGGACAAGAGTTTCAAGAAATAC
This sequence comes from Protopterus annectens, assembly GCF_019279795.1. Lineage (NCBI taxonomy): Eukaryota > Metazoa > Chordata > Ceratodontiformes > Protopteridae > Protopterus > Protopterus annectens. Next base: position 793,571,250 of record NC_056739.1, read on the forward strand.
GGTAAATGTGGCCACAAAATCCCTCCTCAGGATTCCCACTCCCTGTGTGTGTACTGTTTGGGAGTGGCACTCCTTAAAATTGGCCGCAAAGCTGTTCAGAGCAGAGGAAATAAGCTAATTTTAAATGGACTCCTTCCATCTGCTTGTACTTTTTCAGTGGTTTCTCCCTCTCCTTTAATACCAAAAGAGAAAGAGAAGGTGGTCTTTCAAGATGGCTTTGCATTAAGTAACAGCTTAATTCTAGCTCTTCCAGTGTGAAAACAGAAATTTAGCAGAGAAAGTCAGTGAACCCAGATTTATGGGTAAATTTCAGTTACTGGCTAGTAATTGCACTGACTGGATGTCAGGACAAAAGAAATTCAGAGGGTCCTGAAGGAAAATCAGCTAAAAAAGGCAATAAAAGTACTGTAGCTGTTCATCAAAAAGCAGTGCAAGCTCCATACATGGCTTCCAGTAACTTAGAGGAAAGTGTAAGGGAACTGCACCCAGACCTGACTAAAATAAATGAAACACTGATGGAGTATATCAACTGAAGCAATAAAAGGCTGAAAAAGTGGAAGAAGGTTTAAATAGATATTCAGATAAGGTGATAACACTGAAAAACTCAGAGGCTGAAATGAAGAAAGGGCTGGATGAATATGAGATTGCACAAGAAGAGATGTTTCAAAATAATAATAATAAAATTAGATGATAGAGCACATAAGCAAAACCTGAGATTGTCTGCTGTACCCGAGAAGCTGGAAGGAACAGACTCTATTAATTTTATGAAAGCACAAACAAACAACGAGACTGGTATTCCCACAATAGGAATTGTTAATTGAAAGGGCACATCTTGTGTATGCTGCAAAGCTGGCTATGACAAAACAACCTAGACCTTTAATAGTAAAGCTGCAGTCTTACCAGCATACGGAGTTGATTCTGACAAAACTGTGGCAGAAGGGCAAATACTAAAAGTGGGCAACAGCAGAGTGTTTGTGCAGAATGACTACTTGTACACCTAGCAGAAGAGGGGTAAATTTATCCCATTATTCAGGGACCATTGAGAAGCAGGCATGAGTTTCAAACTGCTGTACCCAGCTATCTTCAAAATATTTTTCCCTGGAAGGACAAAATCATTTTTCATGAAGTACATGTTGAGGAAGAAATAGAAAAGTTTGTCCAACAAAAGTGAGCTGTGAAACAGGAGGAGATTCTGGTGCTTGTTCTTCTGGCAATAAAGACCACAGACAGACTGTGCCAGTGAAACATTTTTCAGTGTTACAATGGAAAATGCTTGTGAGAGGGAAAAAGCACAAGAGTTGACTAGAATAATTGAGAGTATGTTGGAAATGAAGCAGCAATAGGGTTTAGGAGAAGGAGATGAAATAGGAATAGAACAAGAAAATCTGGACATATTGAACTTTCTTGGACTTTGTTAAACTTGTAGGAGACTGTAAAGCATATGCTCTACTTCATGTCATTAATGTTTGGAAAATAAAATCAGTAACTTAGAAATTGACAAATGTGGGATTACAAAGCAATAATTATATTTGTGAAACATGACAGAACAAAGAAAATCTGGAAATATTGGACTTTTTTTGTAAGGCTTTTTACTAATAAACAGTTGTCTGGTTTTCATATTTCTAGCAGACAATCTGATAAAGAGAAATGGCTTGAAGCAAATGTTTTCTAAAAGCATTCAAGTGTTTTCCAGCTGAGAGAGCTATAAAGATAAGACCAACTAGACAGCACATGTAATAGAATCACAGGCTATACCATGCATCATAGCATGGATACATTTTCTTTTAGGTTAGCTTGAGTCTGTATGTGTGGCTGTCAATTTGGAACATTTGATGTTAGGAGGGTAAAACTTCAATATTTGAAGATGTACATAATTTTGTGAGTTAAGTTAATAGGTTTTAGTGGGGTATTTTGTGCATGCGTGTGTGCATGTTTGTGTGTATTTTTGAGGGTTTTCAATAAAACAAAAATATCTCTAAGATGTGACATAGGCTCAAATGGAGATGACAAGAAACAACTGTATAAACAATTCACCTGCGAAACAGTACATGCATGAAACACAAAAGCTGAAACTAGACATTTAACAAAAAAACTGTTAAACATAAAATGTGGGAATACAAAAAAGAAAGAGTAGTGAACTATATTAAAAATGTAGAGTGGAAATAAATTTAAATTTGAATTTAAAAATAGTGTGGAAATAAAGAAAGGGAGAGATATGATTAAGAAGTAACAATAATTATTTAGCAGGACTAACAAATGTTAAAGTATTGCAAAATAGGGGGAATCTCACAGAACAAGAACAGGAGCAACTGCTGAATGCTAATCAGAAAGTAAGGGATTACTTGGATAATATACATGAGTTTAGAAAGATTGCTGTTAAGCAACTGTTTTTTGATGATAACTCTAGAGCACAAAAACTTTTAGCACAACAACTCACACAACAGAAAGTAAAAAGGGCTGTCACCAAGCTTAGGGAGCCCATAGGAAAGAAGACAACAAGGGATCCAGTAGAAATATTAGAAAAAAATTGGAAATTGTATGAAAGTCTATAGAAAGTAGAGAAATATGGAAATAAAGAAAAGATGCAAATGGAAATGTTTATAGAAGAATTAAATATGCCAACATTAGAGGTAGAGGTGGCTGAATTACTAACAGGATAGGAGGAAATGAGATAAAAACAGTGATGTATAACCAATCTACATGAAAGTCCTCAGGAATAGATGGTATTCCTGTGGAAGTTTGGAGGCTAGGAGGAAAAAAGCTGATAAAGATCTGGAAGGTATAGTTTAACAGCATTCTAAGGGGAGGAGAAATACCAACATCCTGGAAGAAAGTGGTGGTAGCTGTAAAACCTAAAGAAGGTAAAGATCCATCAGTCCAGGCTTCATAAGACCCAGTCTGATGCTGTTAATCTTCTTTCCATTCATCACTGATGGGTTGGTTCTGAGTCCTCTGAACCGAGTTGGCCTTTTTACCAAGCTTGCACCAGCCAAAAAAACTCTCGAGCTAAGTCTCTACCCAGAATGCCCTTCTCTCTATTACTTCCGATCTCGTTTGCCACCTAGCTGTAAAGCCGTGTTTCAGCCGAGCTTTCAGCTAAGTGAAACTTTTTTGATAATTGTGTGAAAAATTTTGGATATCTTCATATTTTATTAAGCGATTAGTTTTTCTAGTGTCTTTTCTTCTGGTAACAGCACTGCATTATACTCTCTCTCTAGCAAAATTGCTGGGAATAACGATACATTGGGAGAAATCAAATCTTGTTCCTACACAACAAATAGAGTTCATTGGAGCAGCGTTCAATATTCAGTCCTGTCTGGTATCACTCCAAATTCACAGACTCCATTGATTGAGGCTTCAACCTTGGGTGATACTCTCACAAACAGCAGTTTCTGCAAGGGAAGTTCTTCAGGCCCTAGGTTCTATGGCAGTGTCAATCCCAATAGTGCCTTTAGCAAAGCTACACATGCGGATTCTACAATGGCACCTTCTGTGTCAGTGGTTCCCAAACTATCAGCCCATTCAGTTATCAGATTCGAATAACCAACTCCTGCAAACAAGACCTGCTTTGGTGGATGAGGCCAGACATAGAACTTTGGAGTTGTCCATTTCAGTCTCCTCAGCCCACAGCCATTGTGACCACGGATGCTTCCCTGATCGGATGGGGGGACATTTACAGGGGAAGACTGTCCAAGGCACACGGTCCACCTCAGAGGCCCACTTGCATATCAATGTTCTGGAACTGAGAGCTGTGCTGTTAGTGTTGCAGGCCTTCCATTCGGCTCTCCCTTCTGGGACAATTGCAATTCAAATCAGACAATATGTCAGTAGTCTGGTATATCAGTAAGCAAGCAGGAACCAAGTCCTATCCCCTATGTCGAGAATCCATGAGAATTTGGCAGTGGGTGATGGCTTCCAACTGCTTTCTAATAGCAACGCATATCCCGGGGAGCTCCAACTTGATTGAGGACAAGCTGAGCAGATGCATCCTCATGCCTCATGAGTGGTCCCTCAATCCCAAGGTGGCATCAGCAATCTTCAGCCACTGTGGTCAGCCCTGCTGCAATCTTTTCTCCTCCCCATCAAACAGCAAGTGCAGCAGCTATTTCGCCCTACTTTCCCTGGAGGGGGAGTCACCGGGGGACACACTAATCCACGATTGGCCCACGGGACTTCTTTATGCTTATCCTCCCATCCCTCTGATCCCAAAATTTCTAAAGAAAGCTCTTCGGTTGAGATGTAACTAGCCTCGACGTGTTTGGTTCCCCTTCCTTTGGCCTCACCTAGTATACCCGCCATGGATTCTGGACCCTCTACCAGATCTGATTACTCCCCCCCCCCAAGGGTTGAGTCACCCAAATCTGTCCATTCTCAAGCTGACAGCTTAGTTTCTCCACTTCCACTAGTAGCCAGGCAAGCTAATCTCTCCTCACCTGTTCGAGACAACATTCTGGCCTCTCATAAACCATCCATGAGAAGACTTTACCAGGATAAATAGAAAAGATTCTCCATCTGGTCAAAAGATAACATGCTAGAGCTGTATTCAGCTCCAGTTACTGCAGTGCTTTAATACTTGGCTAAGTTTTTTTGATAATGGAGCCTCTGCCTTTACTGTACGAGTACATCTAGCAGCAATTTCCAATTTCCATAATGGTATAGATGACACCCCTCTTACCTCTCTATGCATTTGCAAGGCTTTCCTCAAGGGGACTTCTCATATCAGGCCTCCTATCAGACCACCCGTGGAACCATGGAACCTCACTCTAGTCCTTCAGTCTTTGACTCAGAAACTTTTGAACTTGCTGTGAAGTGTGACCTAAAGTTTTTGTCTTGGAAATCCTTGTTCCTGGCAGCCATCATGTCTGCCAGAAGAGTTTCGGAGCTGCAGGTATTGTGTATCAAGAGGCCCTATCTGGTCTTTCATAAAGAAAGAGCATCACTTCAGACGAATCCATCCTTTCTCCCCAAAGTTGTTTCTGAATTCTCCATAAATCAGATCATTGACCTGCCAGTGTTCCTTCTGAATTTTACCAATAGAGGAGAATACTGCCTTCACTCTTTAGACATACACAGACAAGTGAGATTTTATCTTGACAGGACCAAACCTATCTGTAAATCTGAACAGCTTTTCATTTCCTTTTCTGGGCCCAGAATGGGAGAGGCAGTTTCCAAGGTTTACATTATCAAAATGGCTAAGGGACTGCATATGTTTCATCTCTTCCCTCAGTAATGAACCTATGCCAAAAGTTAAAGCTCACTCCACTAGATCTAAGGCAACATCTCTAACTTTCCACTCCAGGGCTTCCATGGATGACATCTATGCAGCAGCTACTTGGGCTAAGCCTCATACCTTTATCAGTCATTACAAATTGGACTTTGTCTCCAGAGGGAGAGCTGCCTTCGGCTCAGTGGTACTCAGGAATGTTCTTCCTTAAGGGCCACCTATATGGACTGCAAGGTAGCTTGGGATTCTGTCCCATCACTGACGAATGGAAAGAAGATTAACAACATCAGATAAAGAAGTTATGTCTTACCATAACGTTCCATCTGTGTTGTTCACCTTCTTTTATTCATCACTTCTCACCCTCCTTCCCCCTACAAAGGCTCCTGGGGGATGCTTTGGGTCTAAGTGGTCCACTAGGGTAGTTGCGCAGAAGTGGCCTCGACTTTACTTCCTTTTCTTTAGCAAACTCAATCTGAGGTAACGGAGAGAAGGGCATTTTGGGTAGAGACTTAGCTCGAGAGTTTTTTTTGCTGGTGCGAGCTTGGTAAAAAGGTTGACTCGGTTCCAAGGGCTCAGAACTGAACCAATCAGTGATGAATGAAAGAAGATGAGCAACACAGATGGAACGTTATGGTAAGACATAACTTCTTTTTTCAATACTAAACCATGATTATAAAGTGTTTATGTCTATAATGGCTAAAGGAATGGCAGATGTGATGCCAAAATTGATAGATGTTGATCGATGTGGTTTTGTGGAGGGAGGCAAACATTTGACAACGTTAATAGAGCACTGATGTTTCAGAGGGAAACAGAAAGTAAGAAAATACCACAGTTGTTGGTGTGTCTTGATGCAGAGAAAGCATTTAACAGAGTAAGCTGGGACTTTATGAGCAGATCAGTGGAAACATTTGCTCTTCCTGATAAAGTTATAAAGCTGATTACAAGGATATATGAGGTATTGGAGGCAAAAATTAAAGTTGGTGGGGTCCTCTCTGATAATCTCTGCTTGAGCACATACACCAAATGTCTGAACCTGAGGTTCCTCTCGTAATGAGCAGGATTACTATTGCAACAACACATCATCAGTAGGGTAAAACTAACCTGTCTCAGAATTGTCTAAACCTTGCTCACGTTCCCTATTAGTGGGTGAACAATCCAATGCTTGGAGAATTCTGCTTCACAATGATAAGAACAGCTGACATTGAAGGATCAAAAAGCAACGTCACTGGGAATGCTTGACCTCCACAAGCCAGTAATCCCTGTGATAAATTTTCTGACACCTCCTGCTAAAAACCCAAAAAGCCAGAAGGATCATGAGGCCCAGCTCTCACGGTCTGTATTCATACTGAAAATCAAGATCAAGCGAGCTTTTGCCCTTCTGCTACATGGGAGGTTTCTGTCTTCCCTGAGCTCACCTTAGGACACCTGCATTACTCCTTGAGAGGTGTACCACCCTATTCAAACTCCCCACCTGATACTGTCCCTGGAGAGGGTGGTGCCTAGATGCCCAGGCACTTAGAGTCAGAAGTAAGAGCCCCAGTGGGGCTTGACCCCCCCCCCCACAGGGTAAGTGAAAAAACGATGAGTAGATGTATTTCACCGGCGGCCGAGACCTCCCACTTATTCTACACCTCTCGTGTCTCTTCACAGTGCCAGACTAGAGTCAACTCAACAGGGTCTTCTTTCCCCGCTGATGTTGCCAAGCCTTTTCCCTTGGCTATGGTTTTGCTAGATAGGTTAAGGACAGTGGGAATCTCATTCATCCATTCATGGGCGTCACTAAGATGAGGCATTTGGCTACCTTAAAAGAGTCATAGTTTCTCCAACCATTTACACGCACTTCATTGAATTTCTTCACTTTGACATTTAGAGCGCTGGGCAGAAATCACATTGAGTCAACACCTGTCTTGAGCAGGGGCATCCTGTCTCCCCTTGATTATTTGTATATTGTATTTAGAACCATTAGCAAAGAAAATAAGGGACTCAGAAATTCAAGGATGTAATTGGTATGGTATTTAGGAAAAGCTGATTGTATTTGCAGATGACATTATTTTATACTTGACAAAACCAGAAAGGGACATTACTGTGCTGTGGAACATATTTAGATAGCTTCAGATCTTTTCGGGATACAAAATTAATGAAGCTAAAAACAAAGGCAATAGCGGTAAACTGTGTACCCACACATGCATTGGTTCAGCAATATCCATATTTATGGGGAACAAAATAAAATGAAGTATTTGAGTATGGATTCAAAATTATTCTGGTATGGCAGCTAAGGATATGTGGGAAGAGACTAAACAAAAGATAATACAAAAACTGAGAAAATGGAAGCTTTGTTATATAGATAGTATGATACAAGCAGTCAACATGTTTTTAGTCCCTTTAGTCTTGTTCACAAGTCAGGCATATTTTTATCATCCAGAGAAGAAATTGTGGATAGCAATTAATGAAGAGCTGAAGGACTTTATTTGGGAAGGGAAGACAGCAAGAGTCAAATAGGATAAGCTTGACTCTTCCAGTAGAACAGGGTGGATTGGGATTACCCAATTTGAAGGGGTATTTCAAAGCTGCACAGTTAAGGCTCCTATACGTAGCACAAGTGGAAAACTACACTTCAAAGTGGAAAGGGATGATGTTGAAATGGGGGCAAGCTCAAGAAACAAGGAGAGACTGGGATTTTGAATGCAGGCCTTTAAGGAGAATAACAACAATCATACAGAATATTATATCCATAAAGTAGCAGAAGGTATTCTAAGAACTAAGCCAACACAGGATTGGAGAAAGGAGATTCTGCCAATAGGGATGACTGCCATTAGGGATACAGAAAATAGGCAAAAGGAGGCTGGAATTTACTGCAGAAAACTGGCAAAGGAACCACGGTATTGGGAGCAAATGACTGGAGAGGGAAAGGTAATAAAATGGGAAGACGCCAAGAACGTATTTCGACTGCAGGTTAGAGATTGACTTCCCTATTAAGGATTGATATCAGAGTGTAGGCAAAGAGAAAGAAATAGGGGTTCCTAAATGAAAGGCCAGCACTGGTAGTGTTTTAAGTAGAATCTAGAACAGAAGTTTCCGTTAAGAAAGGAATAATTAGTTGAACTTATAAAATATTGCAAAATAACTATAAGAATCAATCAGAGGAGGTTAGAAGGGATTGGGAAGAGAGATTCTATATGCAATTCACAAAATAACAATGGCAGGATATTTGTATGTCTCCCAGATATGCAACAAAATCTAGAAGATTTAGGATCTTGCTTGGAAGCATTTACAGAGGTATTTTTATATCCCAAGTAAACTCTGAATAATTTTTTCCTTAGGTAATTAGGAAATATTGGAGGTGTGATGGGCAAGAAAGAGGTAACTGGGAACATATTTTCTGAGAGTGTAATGAATCGACAGACTTTAAAGATTCCACTGCTCTGTCGGAGATGCTGTGTGAGCAAATTGGTATAACTAAGGAAATTATTTTTTCAGCTATGATACAGAATCAGAATTGCCTAGACATAGTAAGGCCTTGCTGAATCTAATTATGATGGCTGCCAAAAAGCAATTACTAGAAAATGGAAACCTAAGTGTAAACCAACTGTACTAGAAGTAATGAAGATAGTAACAGAGGTAAAACAGCTGGAATTAGAATCTTTAAAAAGGGTAGGAGCAAATTACATAGGAAAAAATGGGGAGTGTGGGTAATTACATGCAGAGGAGGAACGAGGTTTAGAAGAATGTAGAAATTGAATGAGCTATGTAATGGTTGATTGACAATCACTGGCTTTAGTATAAGTGATGTTTAATGTTTGCAGCTGCAGTTGTGTTAGCATGGTTTGCAGTGTATAATGTTTACAACTGAGATTGTGTCAGTATGGTTTATTTTCATTTATATAAATGTAGAATTGCCTGTGTCATGAATGATAATTTAATAAAGATGTTTCTTGTTGAGGAAAAAATAAAGGACAAAGAAGTTTCAAAGTCATAGACTCCCCAGAAGGACATAGAGAGACCCAAAAGTACAGTCTGCAGATTCCACACCCTTCATGGGTCCAGCACTGAAAATACAGAAGTCTTTAGACACAAAGCCTTGGAACTGTTCTCTGTCTCCAGTGAGTGTTTTTGCCCTTGGATCTGAATATTTCCAGAGCTCCTACATCGACACCAGTAGTGTGTTCCACTTTTGCCCCAACTACGACTCAGTCTACTCTGAACCTCTCAGATTGAGATGACAGTTGGAGTTGAAGCTTTGGGACCCAATATCTGAGAAGATGGACTGAATCTGAAATTGTTAGATCAGTCCCTTCCTCTCAAAGTGTCTACTCACAATAGCTTAGCTGTGATGTTGACCTCAGAGCTAGGGAGGTTTGAGGCTTCGGGGTCTCTCTCTCTCTACCATAGAGAGACTTCCTCAGCTCATATCTCTTCCATAGCCTTGAAGGCTTTCCAGCTGGTCCTCTCACTTTCTATAGAAGATGTGCTTCCATCCTTTTTCAGATTCACCCTGACCTCAGATGTGTTCTGCTCTGGAGTCTGCTCCTTCTCATCATTAGGGACAGTTATCTTCCAAAAGTCGTGGGGAAATACTCTTGCTGAGTTCTCAGTCTGATTCGGACTCCTCACCAGATTTTCCCCAATGACAGATACATGAAAAGCAGACATGCAATTAGAAACATTTTGATTAATCACCAGAATCTATCACAGAAGAGACCAGTTTGGAGGCAGGGGAAGGCTCCTGGAACTGGTCAAACAGAAAGGGAGGATTGTCCACAGTTGCACTTTCTCTTGAAGAATCTGTGATCTAGAGGCTTTCGGAGCTGGCACTTCTACATCCTGGGTGGTCCCTCCCCCCAGTATCCTCATTGCGCTGGTGGCTCAGTGAGTCTGGAGGGAGCCTAACAGCAGAGCTTGTACCGAAGAAATCTGATAAGATTCTGGCAGCACCGAAAAACAGATTTTATAGGAATAAGGATCTCCTCCATGGATACCATGGGCTTAGTGGCAACTACAAAGAAGGAAATCTCAGAGGAGAGTTTGTCTGTTTAACCCCTAATAGGGAGTCCAGGGATTTGGAGAGATTTGGAAAATGGATGTGCACTTCAGTGACCTTTTCTTTCAAAGTGCTGAACTACATGGCTGATAGTATTAGGTTCCAAAGGAAAAATTGACCGAAGAGATTTCCATCTCTCTTACAGGCAACATTGCCAATGGATATCCAGAAGACTGGAATTCCAGCTTTCTACCTTATTTACTATGTCAAATTTCTCCTTGCATCTGCTGTCAAATGCAGCCAATGGGACAGCCAGAGCAGTAGGTATTGATAAAGCCTTGTGCGACCATGCCTGGTTGCAGCCGTGTGATCTTGAGAAGAGCTTTACGATGTCCTTTATCAATGCCTCCTTTGATGGTACTACGTTGTTTGACTCAGAAAAGACAAACTGACTAGAAGCAAACAAGGTGGTAGGACTCTTTCTGCTATCAGAATCTGTTTCTCCACTCTTCAGAGCCTTCTCCAGGAATCATTGAGAAGGGAAGAAAATGTGGTTCTGGAAATCGTAGGGTCCTACCCAGGATTCTTCTTTGGACAGACCTCCCCCGGTGGAGGAGGAGGTAATTTCAATGGACATAACCCGAGAGGCAGAAGTAGACTGCAAAACCAAGGATTTTGTGGACCCTTTTCCAAGAAATCTTTCCAACACTCATGAAGGATTGCCCAGCTACCACACACTGGAGGCAGCTGAGGGCCTCCTGTCCCTACACCCTCAAACCTGGCAGGCCATCACTTCCAATTTTTGGGTGTTAAGAATAATAACCATAGGATACTCAGTTCCATTTCTATCAATGCCTCAGGCAGAATCCAGGATTCCCTTAGTACCACCCAGTCAGTTTGATTCCTCAGCAATAGAAGTTGAAAACTGTTGGAAAAAAGTTATGGAGCAGGTCCCACCAGACCAGATAGGAGTAGATCGTGTCTACTCCAGGGTATTTTTAGTTCAAAAAAGACAGGAGACCTAAGGCCATTATTAGACCTGAGTTGTTTAAACCAATACGTGAAGCAGACAAAATTCTGGATGGTCACAGTTCTGTCCATTTTGCCTCTACTCAAAAAGGACAGCTGGCAATGGATGTGCTCCCCAAATTTCCAGAATGCCTATTATCACATAAAGATATACAGACACTCCAGGAGATTTGTGCATTTCAGGCTGGGAGCCAATCTTTTTCAACTCAGAACTCTGCCTTTTGGACTCACCAGAGCCCCCCAGGTGGTATGACTGTAATAACATCCTACCTCAAACTGTAGGGGTTCCAAATGTTCCAATACTTAAACAATTGGCGCCTCTCTGCTTTGACCAAGGATCTGCTAATTCTCTAATGTGACCTCTTACTCCAATTACTTTACTTGGTAGGAATTACAGTGAACAGACAGAAGAGTAAATTGCTCGTGACTCAGAATTTATTGGATGTCATCTGAGCACCACAGGGACACTTTACCTCTGCATAGGGTGCTTTCGATCCACCAAGTGGCATTACAAGTACTAGCTAACCTCCACCATGTTTAATTCTAAAACTTCTAGGCCTGATGGCCTCAACCATCATTTCTGTCCATGTGTCCAGATTTTATTTTAGGGTTCTGCAGTGCACGTTCTCAGTCAAATGGTCTCAGTGTTTATATCAACTCAACACCCCTATCAGGTTAACCACAGTATGCAAAACCCATATAGAATAGTGGATCCCATTGTCAGTGTTGAGAACAGGCTCTCTTTTCTCTCCACTCTCCTCTGTGGCAGTAGTTACCACAAATGCTTCCCTTTTAGAGTGGGGGGGGGGGCATTACAAGGGCAAGATAGTTCAAGGTACTTGGATACCATTGTCCACATTTGGAAATGAGAGCAGTCCTTTTGGCGATGCAGGCATTCAAGTCACTTTTCCAGCAATTGTGATTGCTATCCTGACAGACAACATTTCAGTGGTCTGGTACATCAGCAAACAGGCAAAACAGGTTTAGCTGATTGTGTCTAGAGGCCACGAGGATTTGGCAATGGGTGAAGTCTTTCCATCACTTTCTGCAGGCAATGCAGATCCTAGGGACTTCCAATGTACTAATGGACAAATTGAGCAAGTGCATTCTTTTGTCTTACAAGTGGTCCCTCAATCAAACAGTGGAGAACAAAATCTTCAGTCATTGGGGCCAACCTTGCTGTGACCTGTTTGCCTCCTACTTGAACAATAAATGCAGCAGTTACTTTGCCCTGATTCCTCCACAGGGACAGTCAGCAAGGAATGCTCTGATCTACATTTGGTCCCTGGATCTCTTCTAATTATGAAATTCATTCAGAAATCCGAAAGGTCAAGGCCAAGATAATCCTCATTACCCCCATACTGGCGTTGACAGGTTTGGTTCCCATATCTTTGCTCTCAACTGCTCAGTTTACTCTGGACTCTGGCTCACAAGTCAGATTTTTTCTCTCATCCTTCTGGGAATCCACTCCTGGCCCTAGACTCTCTGAAATTAACCGGCTGCATACTCCAATTCTAACGATGGCCATGGATGCCAGATTTACAGAAAATGTTTGTATCCTTTCTGCTTCACAAAAGTCTAGCACCAGAAGAGTGTATCAAGGCAAATTGAAAAGATTTTGCTTCTGGGCTATGGGAAAAGGGTTTGACCATTTCATGGCACCTCTTCCTTTTATTTTAGAATTCTTGTCTGAATTTTTCCAAAAAAGGTTTTTACTTTTTTCTACAATCAAACTTCAACTGGCAGCCTTTTCCAGTTTCCATATACATCAGTGAAACTCCTTTAGTATCCTTAAAAGTATGTAAGGCTTTCCTTAAGGGAACTTTTTTCCTTTGTCCTCCACTTTGAGATTGTATCCCTGTATGGGACATCATGGTGATGCTTCCGGCTCTCTCAGAGCCCCCCTTTTGAGCCAGCAGTTTCAGTGGACCTTAAGTTTTTGACATAAAGATCTTTTTTGGTGGCAATCACTTCTGCTTAGAGGATTTCAGAGCTTCAGGCTCTTTTGTGTAAGCCACTTTATTTAGTTCTTCATAAAGATAGGATTTTTCTAAAACCAAATCCGTCATTCATTCCTAGGGTAACATCTGAGTCCAACATAAATCAGACCATCAGTTTGCCTGTATTCTTTCCAAAATTTTCTAATAAAGGAGAATATGCATTACCTTTACTTAGCTCTATTAGACAACTCAGATTTTATTTACACAGAACTAAACTTCAGGAAATCAGATTAGTTGTTCATTGCGTTTTCTAAATCTAAGCCGCGACTTGGACTTTTCAGAATGACCCTTTCAAGATAGCATTTGAGCTGTTTATCCTTTTTTTATTAAAAGTTGAGTCTAAACCTTTTTTTTTTTTTTTTTTTTTCCCCATAATAAATTTTTATTGATATATATTTTCAAAATACTAAACCTTTCTAAAAAAGCAACTGCTCATTCCATAACAGTGACAACTTCAGCAATTTTTCAACACCATTTTTCTAACTGATGAAATTTGTGCAGTTGCTACATGGTCTGCAGTGCATACCTTTGTGTATCACTATAAGTTGGATGTAGAATCCAGAGCTCATTCCTCCTTTGGCTCTGCTTTTTTTTTTTTTTTTTTTTTTTTTTAGGAACATCCTTCCTTAATTCCACCTGAGAAATGATGTAGCTAGGGATTTTGTCCCAAACGTTGAATCATATGAAAATGGACATCGGATACTGAAATACTTACCATAAAGATAGATCCATGTTGCCCTATTTTCATCTTGTTCAACATCCTTTCCACCTATCCTGTTCCAAATTGCCACATACAGCTCCTTGGAGAATGGGTAGCCTCTATAGGAGTCTATCTGTCTCTAACCTTGACAGGTTAGTTACTTTACTATCCGCTTGGCACCCTCTTCTTTTTCTGTTGGAATAAGTTGTATTGAACTGTAGTTTATTATTTGTTACATGTGTTATTACATGGGGCAAGCGCAATCTAAAGTAATTTGATAGTGATGAGGCAGTTATGGGTAGAGGAAATTTCAGAGCCCTGGATCGAAAGGTCTGAAGATGTCGAAGCCGGATCAGAATCCCAAATGTTGAACCAGTCAAAAATAGGATAACATGGATCTATCATTATGGTAAGTACATAACTTTTGTTTTCAGACAAATGAGTTCTGAAGAAAATCGATATATGTGCAGTAACAGAAACCTGGTTTAAGGCTCCAGAGAGCACCCCAACACTACCAGGCTACAACTCATACCATACATTTCGGCCACAGAACCTGGACCGAAATACAAAAGGCAGGGGCGTATCCATATTCATCAAGGATGCCCACACCTCTAGGTTAGTGGCACAGAACGATGCTTCAGAGATCATCCACGTGCAACTAACAACGTCCAAAACTGCAATTCAGATTGTAGCTTGCTACAGATCACCCACCATGTCCCAGGACCCCCATTCCGCATTTCTGGAAACACTGGGAAAGATAAAGGTCCTACCAAACACCTCAATATTGGGTGATTTCAATTGCTCAAACATTAACTGGGAGAACTACTCAAGTACTAACTCCCTTGCCCAACATGTCCTAGAATTTATAAACTCAAACACCCTGGATCAACTGGTCAACACTCCCACCAGAGGTGACAACATATTGGACCTGGTCATCACCAGCATGGGTGACTGGTGTTCCGCACCAGAGGTCAACCCCTCGCTGATTAGATCTGACCATAAACAAATCACTCTGAATATCCACATTCCGCCCCCGCCCCCGGACAAGGAAATCACAGTGAAAAACTTTTCAAAAGCAAACTTCACGTTACTTAAGACCAAGGTGGAAAGTTTCAAAGCCTCCATGCTAAAGGATAACGCTGTTCAAGCTGCAAAATCCTTTACTAATGCATTCTACAGGCACGTACAAGAATGCATGGATTGTGCTATCCCAAGCAAAACCAAGACTCCCTCCAAGAAAAGGAAACCAGTCTGGTGGACCCCTGCCATAAACATGCTATACAATAGGAGGAGGAAACTAGTACAGAAAAGAGTAAAATCCCAAGAAGGGAAGACATCCCTAATCAGTATCAGCAAGAAACTATGATCCCTCATAAAATCATCCAAGGCGAGCTTCAAAAGAAAAATTCCCAAGGACTCCAAAGATAACCACAAGGTGTTCTTTAGCTATGTCAAGAATCTAAGTGGCAATGCTCAGATCTGCATGGAGTTAGTGCAGAATGGCACAAAATATCGCCAACATCCTGGCGGACAGATTCAGCGCAAACTTCACCCCCAAAAGGGCCCATAACCATACCAAAAGAATGTAGAGCCCCTGAAATCACAGACACTCAGGTTAAAACAGCCCTCTCCAATGCCAGAAACACAGCATCAATGGGACCGGATGGTGTCCCAGGCTGCGTCTTACATGAGCTCAAAGACGAACTAACGCCTCACCTAAACACACTGTTCAAACTCAGCCTCTCCACAGGCTATGTACCCACAGAGTGGCACACAGCAAAGGTTATTCTACTCTACAAAGGTGGAGCCACAACAGACCCCTGGGAACTATTACCCTATAAGCCTGACTAGCTTGATCTGCAAGGCTATGGAGCGCATCATCATGGAACTCATTAACACAGACATTGGGAACCTCCAAACACTGGAGCTTACCCAGTTCGGCTTTGTTAAGGGCAGATCATGCCTCCTAAACTTGGTGGACTTCTAGAGACAGTTACCAAGGCTATAGATGAGGGAAAGGTGGTACACACAGCCTACCTAGACCTCGCAAAGGCCTTCAACACCATTCCACATTCTGGTATTATTGACAAGCTCAACAGCCTGAACATAAACCCCTACATCGCAAGATGGGTTGCCAACTGGCTCACGGACAGAACCCACATGGTGAGAGTTGCGGAAGCTAGGTCTGACTCTAAACCGATTACAAGTGGTGTTCCCCAGGGCTCAGTCCTAGGACCCCACCTTTTTGGCATATACTTCTCAGAGGTATAGGCAAGCACAGGAGGACTATGGCTGACCAAGTTTGCAGACGACTGCAAACTAGGGGCTATAATTGACTCTCCGGCTGACACAGACATCCTCCAAAAGGGACTTACTGAGACGGATTCCTGGTGTTAAAATCATGGCCTCAAGCTAAATGCCAAAAAGTGCATAGTCATCCCCTTTGGAAAAAACAAAAGTACCAACAATGTACCACATAGGTGGTAGTCCCCTAAATACGGAAGATGTAATAAGGGATCTGGGGACCCAAGTAGATAAGTAATCGCTCCTCTGATAATCACATTGCCAAAGTGGTTCGAAAATCCTTCTATATGGCCCACCTAATCACAAAAGGATTCGCATCCAGATCAAAGAGGTCATTGTACCCCTCTACTCATCACTCATCAGACCCATCATAGATTACAACACCCCATTTGGGATGTACCTTACAAGACACCTGCAACAGGTGGAAAGACTACAGAAGTACCTCACCAAGAGGATCACTGGCCTTAAACAGATGCCCTATGCAGCTCGACTGAAGAAACTCCAGCTGTACTCGGTTGCATACCGCCTACTCAGAGGTGATCTCTGCCTGACATGCAAGGCCATGTCCAACCCAGAATTGATGGACATGCTCCACCTAAAGAAAACCATATCCCCTTGAGCCACACGCTCTAGGGATCTAAACCTCACCACAACAATAAATAGGACATGCTGGAGGGATAGATTCCTGTCCCAGAGACTTCCCATGCTTTGGAACAAGATTCCAATCTACATTAGGCAGAGCTCCTTGCTAACACTCTTCAAGAGAAACCTTGACAAGTGGATGGGAAACAGAAAGTTTACCCAGGGATCACCTCAGTGGCTCTTCTGGACAGAGGCACAGGGAACTAATCTAAGGGGGTGGCGAAAGCCAACACATTCTGGCTAGGCTTATAAATGCCTTCGGGCAGATAGCCTAGTACCTACCTATGAACCTAAGATCATTCATCAAGAAAACAGATGGCAATGGGAGGAAATTACTTCTTTCCAGGGGTAATTCCTCAACCTCCAGACCATGCTGTTTTGTTTCCACCAATCCATCATATGCTTTCCTAGGGAATGCTAGAACAATTTCTCCCCTCCCAGGTGAGAAAGGCACTTTATTTAGGGATGTTTTTAGTGACAAAGAAAGAAAATACATGGAGTCCAATTCTGAACCTTTTTTTTCCTAAACCTGTTTGTGAAAGTCCCAAATTGAAAATAGTGTCACTTGACAGCATGTTACCTCTTCTTCCTCATTCAAGTTTCTGGTTAAACTACATTTAAAAATGCTTATCACATTCCTATTCACCCAGACTTTGGGCATTTCCTATGGTTTTGTGTGTCTGGATAACATTATCACTCCCTGCCTTACCCTTTAGACTGTCCACTGCACAAGAGTGTCTAGCTTCAGTTATAGCTCATTGCAGACTATAGTGTATCCATATTTAGATGACTTGCTTATCAATGCAGTGATTTTCATAGTGTCAGGTATCTCTGTCTCCTGGGAGAGAGATCTCTTACACAAGCTGGGATTCCAAGAAAACATTCAAAAGTCTTTCTTGACTCCCCTCACAGGGTTCTGTTTCTGGGATGTCAGCTAGACATTACATTTCAAAGAACTTTTCTTCCACAGGAAGAAATAGATGTGTATCTAAAGCTATTTCTAGGGTTTTCCACTCGGATTTTGGTCAGGCCAAGCGATACCTCAGGATTTGAGTCTCATGGTTTCTGTGATTCTCATACTAGCCCTAGCAAGACTCCAAATAAGAAAGATACGGGGTTAGCTGAAGTCCTTTTGGTCCCAGCGTCAATAACATCCCATATCTTTTCAGATCTCAGTACTGAGGTTTGTCAGAAGAGAAATTATTTGGTGGAGACAACAGGTCTGATGTTATCCTAGTCATTTTTCTAGTCGCTATTCATCACGTATAGACCTAGAATCCAACATTAGATTGGAACCAAGCCGGCACACTTAGACAACAGCTTAGTTCAAGCTCCTCCACTCCCATAATGCTCTGCTGCCCTCTAACCCCTCAGATCTCATTTGCCGCGCTTGAAGGCAGACACAGATTGCTCAGGTCATCCAGTGTCGAAAAGTAGGTTAGTTTTCTCTGGGGTGTCTTTATCTCTCTCCTTTAACCTTTTTCTGACTGACTTTAGTCTTGAATTTGTTTAGTGTGTCTAGGTTTTCCACGTTTACTGTCATGTTCTACCCACTCCCGTTTTGTGTCCGGTTTAGCACTGTTTTAATTGTAGTTTTGTGTGAGCTTTTCTTCCTTAGTGTTTGTTTTTTTAGGGGGATCCTGTAGTTAACTCTTGGTCTTTGTACTTTTGTGGATGGATTTTCGGTGCTCAACCCTTTGCTAGTGTCTTTTGGATTGGATTTGGTTTGTGTTGGTCTGATTAGGATGTCTAACAAACCATCAGGTTTAAGAGGTGCTCCTCATGCAGTCGGAAAATGCCTATTCCTGACTCGCACTAGGACTACCTCTATTGCCTTGGCGCCAGCCACCTGGAGGTTGAATATGGCATTTGTGCTGCATTTAACCCTAGGGCCATGGTCGTGCACCAAAACACGATTCTACTCAGAGGTATGGCTTAGGGGGGTCCCTTGATCAAGGAGTCCTCGACCAAGCAGGACCTCTCTGAGCATAAGAGAAAGGCTACCTCTTCCTCCTCTTCTGGAGAGGTCTCCAGTATGAAACCTAGGCTGTCAGAACCTTGGTCTCCGGATCAGACTCCAGCCTTAGTGTGAAGCCCTCCAGAGAGTCGATGCCTGGATTCAAGGCTTCTGTTCCTAGGTCTTTGGATCTGAGAATCTCGGAGTCGACTCCCGGATCTGAGCCGAAGCAGACCTGTCACGGATCTGATCCTAACGGATACGAGGGATTCGAGAGATCTTCTCTCGGATCCTGTTTCCGTGGGTCCGATACAGTCGGATCCTATTGTTGAGGACCTTCTCTCGGATCTTCCGAGAGGGGATCATTTGTTTATCTCTCCTTGTAGGTGCCGTTCCCCAGACCATCGGAAAAGGCCCTCACGGTCCCGACACAGATCTCCAGCAAGGTCCTGTATTTCCTCACATTCTTCCAGGTGCATCCTCCCTTCCGATATGGTCAGGATGATACAGTCCTTTTTGAAAGCTCAGACTTGGGGCTTTTGGCTTCCACAGCCCATAGCACTCCTACTCCCTGATTCTTTTCTCCTGATCCAACCTCTCAGGGATTGGACTTAGGGGAGCCTGTGCGAGGCATGGAAGCAGTGGGGGGTCTTGGGGACTACCTTTGTCCCTACCCCATCAGAGTCTTTGGCTAGTTGGCTAGTTCTGCTCTCCTTCCCCCAGGGCAGGTGGGCCACTGGTTTGGGTTGTCACCCTGGAGTCCATGGGGGCAAGTTTGGATCCAGGTCATTCAGACCATTCTCTGCCCCTCTGTGGTCGATGCTTGATAGTTCTGATCCAGCCTTCTCCGGAGCATTGGAGGTCCTGGCGGTGTCTGATTCTTCCTCCCTTGTGGTGTCCGCAGGAGAGGGAGAGGGGGTTTCGTCTAGTCCCGCCATGTTCCGAGTGGTGGAATGATCTCTCTGGGCTAACAGAGTAGCCTCCCCTGCTCACCAGGCTCCATCCCAGCCTCAGATTTTGAGCAGACCCTCTCAACCTGCTCCTGCACAGCCCATTCGACCTAGCCTGCAGGGGGGGATTTAACCCTGTTGGAGTCCCCACCTCTTCCCAATCTTCCCTTGAGCCTCCCATGGAGGAAGTTCCTCGGAAGAGGACATGTAAGAGGAGACATCTTGACTCCACAATGAAGTATCTCAAGGAGGACACTAACATCGATGAAGAGGATGTATCCTCCAGGTCAATGCCTGTTGATGTCTCTTTTGGGGACATTCTGGAGATTCTTAAGGCCAAGGGGGGTTGGTCTGCCCAGCCCCTGTCCTTGGAAGAAGCCATGTTTCTGGAGGCTTTCAGTATGGGCCCATCTACCTCTTGGGTGTGTCCCCCCGTTGACCCCTTAATCAGTCTCATTGCCAGCAGGGCTTGGTAAGAACCGATACAGTGCAGCCAGTGCCAAAGAGAGCAGGCAAGTTTTTGAGTCCCCCTTCTGACAAGGTTTTCTGGTCCAAGGCAGTCCTGGTTGATGGGATTGTAGTAGCTACTGCCACCAAGAAAGAGCTGATGGAACAGAGTTCATCTGTCCATCCTCCCACTCGATAGTCGAGAGCAATTGACAGATTCGGAAAGTGGGTGTTCGCATCAGCCTCGTTCAGACTGCGAGCCTTAAACTACTTGACATATTTCACCCGTCTTCAGAGGGATTTGATAAAGGAGCACTTCCCTCTCTGTGTCCATACCTGCGGAGGACTTTAAGACCATTTCTCCCAAGCTGGCCACTCTCATGTCCATAGCTAATTCGTCCATGAGGTTGATATCCAATGCTGCAGAGTGTATCTCATGGGCAGCGGGCACAGACATTGCCATCCGGCATCATGCCTGGCTTCAGTTATGCCGGTTTGCAGAAGCCTTTAAGGCGTCATTCGCTAATGCTCCCTTCGATGGTTCCGACCCTCTTTGGACCAACCATTAAGGAAACTTTAACCTGCATTGAGCAAGAAGGGAAGACACTGTTGGCCATAGGGATCAAGTTGTCTACCCCCCAAAGGCCCTTTTCCAAGACTGAATGGGGGAGCAAGAAGATTTGGTTCTGTAAGTCGCAGTTTTCCTTTCAGGAAGCTCAAGAAGATTCTTCTTCCAGGGGATGGGAGAGAGGTTTCAACAGTCAATGCCACCTTACAGACAGAGGAGGTCCACAAAACCAGGGCTTCAAGGAACCTTTTTCTGAGAAGCTTTTTCAGCACCCCTGAGGCATTACCTGACTGTCTGTCCCTGGAGGCAATTGGGGGCCATTTATCTTTGCACCCTTTTGCCCGGGAAAACATCACAACCGATCAATGGGTGCTAATAATTATATCCAGCTGCTACTGTATTCCCTTTTCTGACCCCCCCCCACCAAAAAAAAACTCCTCTCCCAGACATGCCACCCAGTCACCGAGAGCCCATATAGAGGTGACCAATGTAATTCTAAAAAAAGCCATCCAGAGGGTCCCCACAGGACAGAGAGGATCCAGAATTTACACCCGCTTCTTTTTGGTACCCAAGAAACAGAAGACCTATGAGCAATTCTGGACCTCAGTCAGTTAACTCTCTCAGTCAAGAAGTCGAAGTTTCAAATGGTCACTGTGCAGTGCATTGTGCCCCTTCTGCACAAGAACAACTGGATGTGCTCTGTGGATCTCCAAGACGTGTACTATCATATCAAAATAGACGGGCGGTCCAGGAGATTTCTCCGCTTTCAAATAAGAGCCGATCAATTTCAGTTCAGAGCCCTGCCCTTTGGACTCACCACAGCTTCCTGGGTGTTCACCAAGTGTAAGGCAGTGGTGGCAGCTCATCTCAGGCTGCAGGGATTCCAGGTGTTTCCCTGTCTCGATAATTAGTTCCTCACAGCTCCCACACCGCATCAGCTGGTAGAGACTACACGCTTTCTTCTTTGTCTCTTCGATCAGCTGTGGATAACAGTGAATCTGGCCAAGTCTTCCGTGACCCCATCTCAAAAGCTGGAGTTCATAGCCACTCACTTGGACACTACCTCGGAGATAATAGCTCTTCCCCTCTGATGCATGCTTTATATCCGGTCTCATGTACAGTCTCTTCTGGAGCAAGCTTGCCCTCCAGCATCACACATTCTAAGAGCTCTAGGTTCTATGGGAGCAGCCATTTTTCTGGTTTCGCTAGCCAGATATTACATGCGAGTTCTGCAGTGGAGCCTGGTGGTTCAGTGGTCCGCTATCTCTCATCCACTGTCAGTCCCTATACGGCTCACTCCAATATGCAGAAGACATCTGTCCTGGTGGATGCACTCTCCCAACCTTTTAGCAGAGAGGTCTTTTTCTCCCCCAGTTCCAATGCCACGGTTATTGTGGATGCTTCCCTCTTAGGGTGGGGCACTTCAGGGGAAGACTGTGTCCAAGGTACACTGCACATAAATGTTCTGGAGATGAGAGCAGTCCTCCTTTAGTTGCAAGCATTTCAGGACTGCCTTCCTCTAGGGACAATAGCAGTTCACGCAGACAACATGGCTGTTGTGTGGTACATAAACAAGCAAGGGGCACACATTCTTGTCTGTTTTGTTGTGAGGCCATGAGGCTTTGGGAATGAGTGATGTCCTTGGGGGCACTTTCTCCTTGCAATGCACATTCCAGGAGCATCCAAAGTGCTGGCGGACAAGCTGAGCAGGGCTATTCTGACCCCTAATGAGTGGTCCCTGAACCCACTAGTGGCAAAGCAGATCTTCCGTTGGTGAGGCCGACTGAGTTGCCATCTGCATGCTTTCTCGTCTCAAGCCACAAATGCAGTAACTACTTTGCTCTGATCCTCCTAGAGGGGGAGTCTTCCAGGGTTGCTCTGACTCACGATTGACCTCCGGGTCTCCTTTATGCCTTTCCCCCATTACCATTGATTCCAAGAGTTCTTCAGAAAGCAAGACGCCTCAGGACACAGTTAATCCTTATTGCCCCCTTCTGGCCTCGACAGGTGTGGTTCCCTCTTCTATGGTTTCATCTGAAGCCACCCCCCTTGGGTGCTCGATCCGGTGCCGGGTCTGATCTCCCATCTGTTGCTCCGTCCCCTTCCAAATCTGCGAACCCTTTGTCTGACAGCTTGGTTTGTCCTGTTCTAGTGATTCTTGCTAAGTCCAGACTTGCATCTCCTGTGAAGGACATTATCCTTGCTTCTCAAAAATCTTCTAACGAGAAAATTTACAGAAATAAGTGGAAAAGATGCTCTATTTTGGCAAAGGTTGGAATCTGGATCCATTTTCGGCTCCTATTTCTGACATTCTTTTTTCCCTGGCTTCTCTTTTTCAGGAGGACGCTACTTTCTATGATCAAAGTCCAGTTGGCAGCAATTTCTAATTTTCATTTCAATAACAAACCTATTTTTTCTTCTTGCCTCTGCAAAACCTTCTTGAAAGGTGTCTTTTTGTTGTGTCCTTCAGTCAAGGACCCTTCTCCACTGTGAGATTTTGCTCTGGTGTTGCAGTCTCTAACTAGACTCTCTTTTGAGCCTGCTGCATCCTGTGACCTCAGATTTCATTCTTGGAAGACTGCCTTTTTGGTGGCAATACCTTTAGCAAAAAGAGTATCAGAAATGCAGGCTCTTACCGTTAAGCTCACTTATTTGATATTCCATAAAGATAGAGTGGCCTTGAGACCCAATCCTTCTTTTATGCCAAAAGTGGCAACTGAAGCTAACCTCAATCAGTCTATCCAACTCCCAGTATTCTTTCCTAATTATTCTAATAAGGGTAAATACATTTTGCATACTTTAGATGTTTATCGACAGCTTTGGTTTTATTTGCACAGAACTTGGTTCTTTTGACTCTCAGATCAATTCTTTGTGGCCTTCTCCATCAACAGGAAGGGCCAAGCTGTCTCAAAACTTACTGTTTGCCATTGGATTTCTCATTTCTCAGTGCATTTCGTACATATACTCCTCCTGTGGCTCTCCTTTGCCTGGACCAGTTAGGGCCCACTCTACCACGTCAGTGGCTACATCAGCTGCCTTCTCAACCCGTCAGTCCATGAATGACATTTGTGCAGCAGCAACTTGGTCTTCTCCTCATACCTTCATTTCTCATTACAAACTTGGCCTAGTTTCTAGGGGAAGGGCTTCCTCTGCCTCCACTGTACTTCGGCATGTTCTTCCATGAGGCCTCCTGAGAATGTTGGGTAGCTGAGGACTGTGACCCATACATGATGAATGGTGCTAAGGATAAAATCAGATTAACAGTTATGTACTTACCATAACTTGGTATCGGTGTTATTCATACTCCCATTCACATCACAATCCCACACTCCTCCACACCCTTCCTGAGGGCTTGGCTAGACTTTTCTGGTGGCAGGTCTTCTCTGTCTGTTTTTCTCCTGGGCAGACTTGATCTGAGGGGTTAAAGGGCAACAGTGCATTATGGGAGGGGAGGAGCTTGAGCTAAGCTGTTGTCTAAGTGTGCCGGCTCTGATCCTAGACCCATACGTGAAGAATGGTGGCTACAGATAACACAGATACCAAGTTATAGTAAGTACATAACATATCCTGATCAAGTCACATAAGTCTTTGAATCATCTTTGGTCACCAGTGTCGCTCGTCTTGTATATATTCCAGAAGACTATGAGGCTGGATGTTCATTTATGTAGCTTATTACACACAAACACTTCAGGATCGAGAATGGTAACATTAAACTAAATGAACTAACTAGGTGACTAACTACTGTACACATACATGCTTACACCTCGGCTGCTCACTACAAAATGGCACTCTTACTTGCATGTGCTTAGTACTTAATATGCATGTGCCCACTGACTGGAATGGGTCTTGGAACATACACACTCTGGTCTGTGTCCTCCCTCTTTGATTATTTGGTCATGCAAATAAAGAATGACAATCATATGAGAATGCAAATTATACAAATATATACAAATGACAATCATGTCCAGATTGCTGTGTATTTGAGAGTAGGTCTTGAGGTACGACCTGACTTCATAATGCAGTAACTAGAACTGGGTTTAACAACAGAGGGAGTCTCTGGGGAATGTTCTTCCTGAGGACTTTCGGGAATACTTTCAGGAACAGGATCATTGGACAAATCACTCTGAGAATTGGTGTCTTTGCTACAAGCAAAATGTTGCAACACTGGCTCGGACACCAGTAGTAAATGTTTCCGATTCCACCTGAATTCCATGCCTTGTGACTCAATAATGTATGATCTCGGTTCTTCACGCAAATGTTTCACAAGTCCCGTTTCATCAAATCCTTTTGCTGTCTGCATCCTCGCTATCTCTCCTTTTAACAGATTCAGAGGTTTGGCAGTTTTATCATAGTAAGACTTTTGGGACAAACACTTCTTTAGGAGTTGAGCTTTTACTGCTTTGTTTTTTTAGCACTTGGAACCAACAAATTCTTACTGATTTGGTTCTGGTTTGTCTCAATATTTCTGGACAGGTGAACCAAGAAGAGTGTCATGAAGTATGTTTCTGAGATTTAGAAAAACGTCAGTGGTTTAGACTATTCCAACAGCTGTTTTGCACTTCAAATTGCACGTTCTGCCAAGCCATTTGTGTCTGTATTCAGGACTACTCATAACATGCACAAAGTCCCATGTTTCAGCAAGTCTCTTGAACTGCTGACTTGTAAACTGTGCACCATTCTCAGAAACGACTTTGTGCAGACTACCATGGATAGAAAAATCTTTCTTCAGTTTAGTAATGACAGTATTAGACATCAGATTAGGAAGTAGGTCAGTCTTGAACTAATTTGAATAAGAATCTACTAACACCAAGTATTGTTGACCATTCCATTTGAAAATGTCTGTAGCTACTGTCGACCAGGGTAGTTGAGGAATCTGGCTTAGTTGAAGTGTTTTTTTTTTTGTTGATGTGGTTTAGTACTATTACAAACCGAACAAGCTGAACGTTCTTTATCAGTATCTTTTGACATAGAAGGCCAAAATACTAGTCCTATCACCCTTCTTTTGGTAGAATCAGTTCCTTGGTGGCCACATTGCAAAATTTTAATATACTTTTGTTGCAAGAATTTTGGAACAATCACTTTTAGACCTTTCCTGATGACACCATCTTCCATCAAAATCTCTCTCTAAGGAAAATACTGCTGCACATCTGGTGGTAAACAAGGTTGCTTTGACAGCCATCCTTAACTGATAAAGTGGTTGAGCTTCTGGAGAATTGGATCTGAAGATGTGTGAGCTCTAAGCTCATCAAGACGTGTGGAAGAAAAATTTTTCACTTCCATGACTTCAAAATCAGGTTTCTCAATGAAACTGAACTTAATTCAGTGTTTTTTTTTTTCTGGGCAATCTGCATAAAGCATCAGCAAGATAAAGAAGATTGCATTTAGTATAAACCAAGTAAAAATTGTACTTTTGCAATTTCAACATCATGCATTGCAATCTCGCAGGAGCTGTGTGCATTGGCTTTTTCAAAATAGTGACCAAAGGTTGGTGGTCATATAATCATGGAACTTCGAACATGCAAACACAATTGCCAGGAGCTCTTTCTCTATCTGAGCATACTGCATTTCAGTTCGGGTTATGTTTCTGGATACATAGGCTACTGCTCTCCTCTCCTGAAGAATGATTGCGCCAAGAGTGAACTTTGAAGCATCACAAGAAATAGTTGTAGGTTTGTGAACATCATAATATCTTAAAGTGGGTGGACTGGCAATTTTCTGTTTCATGACAACAAATGATCTTTGGTGTTGCTGTGACTAGGACCAATTTACATCTTTACTTGTCAGCTCTCTGAGCAGTGCTGAAAGTGTGCTCAAATCTGGAATAAGCCCAAATAGTTGACCATGCCATGAAAACATTTTAAGGAAGTCATTGCTTGGAGATGGCATCTCAAGAATTGCACATTGCTTGGAAGGATCTGGTTGTAAGCCTGCACTGGTAAACAAATTACCCACATCAGTAACTTCCTGTAGCCTAAATTTGCATTTCTGAGGATTCAGCTTAAGATTCACTTTACTAGCACAATCCAGAATTTTCCTGAGGTTTCTGTCATGTTCGACTTCACCATTGCCTCCTACAAGAATATCATTTACTGTAAGAGCATATGCATAGCCAGAAAAAAATTGCTCCATTTCACATTGAAAGACTTCACTGCCAGAAGTTAACCCAAATGTCATTCTCAAAGATCTCTACCTTCCAAAAGTTGTACTAAAAGTGGTTAGCAATGAAATTTTTCAGTCAAGCAAAAGTTGCCAAAATGAGCTTTTTGCATCTAAGACAGAAAAAAACAGTGGCATTTAGCATAAGAGCAGCAGCTTCTTTGATTGTATATATTGGATGATGAGGTCATTCTAGTTTTTTTGTTTAAATTTCTTTGTTCATTACATATTCTAATATCATCTGAGCTTTTCGCATGAGCTACCACCATGGAGGGTACCCATTCAGTTGGTTCTACTGGACAAATTACACCTAGATGCACCATTCTGTCTAGCTCAGCTTTGACTCTGCCTTACAGGGTTACTGGAACTTTCTGTGCTGGGCTGATAACTGGGCTTACCTCAGGGTCCAACTTCATGGAGTACACAACTGGGAGTTTGCCTAACTTGTCTTCAAAAAGATCAGCATAGTCAGAAAAAATAGTTTGTGCGAAATTCTCATTCTTATACATGATTTTATGGTGGACTTCTGCATTAAATGAAAGCAGTCCGATTTTCAAGCTGTCTTTGAGATCTAACAGTGACTGCACATGTCTCTTGACTACATAAAATTTCAAGTCATTGCTGTTCCCAGCAGAGTAACATGAAAGCACTATAAAGCCTTCAGTTTGAATTTCCTTACCCCCATAAGCAACAAGCTTTGCACACTTTGCCAGATCAAGCTTCTGACCGGCACTTACTTTGGCAAACATTTCTGCTGACATAACATTGCACTTTGAACCAGTATCAACTTTGAGCTCTACAGGTCTCCCATTAATCAGAACAGTATAAAGTACTTCATTATTTGCCCATAAATCTACTGCATGGACTGGTGCATCAAGCACTGACACACTATCAGCATAAAAAGTAGGCACAGCTTTCTAGTTGATCAACTTGCTTCTTTGAATGCTCTCTTTTAATAAAAGGATATGTCCCTTTTGATTTACAGAAGCCTTTAAAATGATTCACTGTGCTGTATTTATATATTTACTTTATTATTTATATATTTGCTGTCCTTTGTTGTTGTCTGCACTGTTTGTTTCTTAGGGTAGCTCAGAAGCTAGTTTCAGGTGAGGGGTTATTGAGCCAACACATCACAAACAGCAGACAACACACCAGTGTCTCACAAACACAGCCCATAAAGCAAAACAATAAACCATCACCGCCCACAAGACATAACAATAAAACAAACACACTAGTCATTGGCAAGCTAATTGTGAGACACACCGATGTCCCCCTCACCAGGCTCGACAAAGAGAAGGTCACATTTAGTTGTCTGTCTAGTGCCAGAATCCACCACATCACACACTCACTTAAGTCTTTGCACAAGTACGACTGTCATTGTACATGTTGGTGTGAATGACTCAAGTCATACCTCCCCGGACTATATGAAGAGATACATGATTGAACTCTCAGAGCATGTGTTAAAGACAGGTATGATCCTAGCCCTAAGCAGCAACCTACCTTCACCAAGAATGATACTACAATACCAACAAAAAATAATTGACTTCAACAGTTGGCTTAGTTTATGGTGTCATTCCTTGGGGATCAAGTATCTGTCTGCCTGGGATGACATGGTCGACAGGCCTCATGCTTTGCCAGAGATGGCCTTCACCTGGAACCACTGGGTTTCCATATCCTGGCAAAGGATCTCGCCTCCCCATTGTGCCTTTTTTTAGGCAATGTCCCAAAGACAATCCTTCCAACATAAAAGATCGTTAAAAAGCAAATTGAAGGTCATGCTGCTTAACGAAATGGAATCACCGAAAGCCCTCCTTACACTGGAAGATGCTGATATCTGTGGGGTCATGGAAACTTGATTCAGGGCTGCAGAGAGCACCCCTGTCTTATCAGGCTGTACCTCATTCAACACATTCTGACCCCAAACTGAGGTCAGGAAGACTAAGGCTGTTGCAGTCTCTATCTTCATCAAGGACAGGCACCTCCAAACTGGTTTGCCAGCATGATGTACTGGAACTACTCCAGGTACAACTGACAGTTGGCAAGACATCCATCTAAGTTATAGCTAGCTATAGACCCCCCCATGACTCAGGATACCCACTCCTCTTACCTGGGTCTGTTAGACTCCATCAAGATACCGCTTAACACCATGACCCCTTGGTGACTTCAACTACCCCACCATAGACTGGGTGAACTATTCTTGCACTAACACACTGTCTCAATGATTCCTCGACCATCAATTCTAATGCACTAGACTAGCTCATCTCATCCCTCACAAGGTGAGATAACATTCTGGACTTGGTTGCTGCACCACTCCCATAGTATGTTCTTCCTGGTTAGATCAGATCAGATCATCGGACTGTTTCATTCGAAGTTTCTATCCCACCCCCCACCCCAGCCGTAATCAAGCTAAAAAACTTCTCAAACACTGATTACAATCTCCTAATGGAGGGTATCTGTAGCTTAACAGCACCCCCCCTGGAGGATGCAGGCAACTATGCTGAACAGTATGCCATTGCAGTTTAAAAGCACCTGTACAACTGCATGGACTCAGTCATACCCAATAGAACTAAAACCTGCTCCTCAAGGAAACAAGCCTGTTTGGTGGACATCCTCCATCAACAGGCTTGACAACAAAAGAAAGAAACTGTTGTCCAAGGGTAAAAGGGAACAAATTCCAAATTGGAAAGACTCCCTCCTTAGCCTCAACAAGCAAATTAGATCACTAGTGAAAACCTCCAAGACCAATTATGAATTGAAACTAGCCTCCATAAAGTCTTCAGTTACGTCAGGAACCTCTGTGACAAAGCCCAGGTTTGTTCCAAATTAGTACTTAACAGTATCACATACACTGATCCTGTTGACTTATCCAACCTGCTAGCAGATAGGTTCAGCGCAAACTTCACCCCCTGACTCCCCCCAAAGGCCCTTTCGACATCACCGATAACTTGTTGCGCACATCACATCTCCGTAGATAGTGTTACAGGCCCTATCCAAGGCAAAAAACACAGCTTCCATGGGACCTGATAGAATCCCAAGATGTATTCTGCACCATCTTCAGCAAGAACTGGCTTCACCATTGAGCACCCTATTCAACCACAGCCTAAGTACTAGTTTCATTCCAGCAGACTGGAGAGCTGCCATTGTCATCCCCTTGCACAAAGGTGGTGCCACTACTGACCCTGAAAACTATCATCCCATTAGCTTGACAAGTCTGATCTGTAAAGCCATGGAGCATAGTATTATAGATTTCGTAAACAAGGACATAGGCATTTTCCAAGCACTTGACCTCACCCAGTTCAGATTCATGAAGGGCGGGTCTTGCCTCTTAAACCTGGTCGACTTCTTTGAGACTTGTCACCAAGGCCCTGTATGAGGGAAAGTCAGTACATACAGCTTACCTTAACTTGGCCAAGGCCTTTGATACAATCCCCCACTTGGGCATCATGGAAAAGCTAACATAACTTGGCATTAATTTTTCTCATCAGGTGGATGGCCAACTGGGTCACCAACAGGGCCCTCAAAGTCAAAATAGGCACCTCCACCTCCGATAGCAGACCTGTCAATAGTGGAGTTCCCCAGGGATCTGTCCTGGGACCCCTCCTGTTTGTCATCTATTTCTTGGAGGTACAGGCAGAGACAAAAGGCCTGCGGCTGACAAGATTTGCTGATGACTGTAAGTTGGGTGCTGTCATTGACTCATCAAATGATGTTAACATACTGCAAGACGGTCTCACAGCAACTAATGACTAGTGCCAAAGTCATGGCCTCAAGCTGAATGCAAAAAATGTATCATCATACCATTCAGCAAAAACATGACCTCTACTGAGTACCACATCAATGACAACCACCTAAGCACACAACCTGTGGAGAGAGACCTGGGCACTCAGGTTGATAACCTCATATTCGACCATCATGTAGAGGCAGTGGTTAAAAAAGCCTTTTACTTGGTTCATATCATAAGTAAAGGGATTGCATTCAGAAAAAGGGGAGGTTATTACCTGTCTGTACTCCTCCCTCATTAGACCAATGGTTGAGTGTATTGCCCCATTTGGGATGTACCTCTCCAATCATCTGCACCAACTAGAAAGGCAACTGAAATACCTCACAAAGAGAATCCATGGCGTCAAACACCTGTCCTATGTGGACAGGCTTAAGTCACTATCACTCTACTCTGTATCATACAGATTGCTCAGGTGTGATCTGTGTCTCACCTACAAGGCAATCTTGGACCCTGCCCTACTAGACATGCTCCATATCTGTAAGTCTATCTCGTCACACACTACCCGCTCAAAAGGCCTGAACCTAATATGTCACATTAAAAAAACCTGCTGGAGAGACAGGTTTGTCCCCCAGAGACTGCCCTGTCTCTGGAATAGACTTCCCATACACGTCAAACAGAGTACCTCGCTGACCCTCTTCAAGTGCAACCTTGATGAGTGGATAGGAAACCACAAATTTATCCCAGGGTTCCACCTGTGTCCTTCATTGACAGGGGTGACAGGTGCTGACTGAGGTTTTTTGGGGGGGTCAACTTTTGGCTAGGCTTGTAAGGGCCCAAGGGCCATTAGCTTAGTAACCGCCTATGATTCCACTTTTTACATATGTGGCACTGCTTACCAAAAGTTAAACACTTTTTGGTTTTGGGCTCATGACTTCCCCCAAAATTACAACAATTAACAATAAAGGTTGGTAATGCAGAGCTGACTGTTTCCAAACAGTTGTCTAAAGCTATTACGTTTTGTTATACTTACACCAACAAACCTACTCCAGACAAGGACAAGGCCCACATTACCAGGACCTTGAATTCATCTATGAGTTTTTGGAAAGGGTTGGATGCTAGAAGTATTCTACAAGCTACAACTTGTTCCTATATAAATACTTTTACAAAACACTTTACGTGTGACTTTCTCCTTCCACTTCCCAAATTTAGTAAGCTGGGGTAGTCAACCCATATAGCGAAGGCTACTGCTGCATTGATCAAAATGATGAACATAGTACAGTTGTGTAAGTAAACTTACCATAGCAGATGTTTAAATGATCACTGATGCAGTAGCTGCTCCTTCCCTCCCCACTCCCCATTGTTTTTTGCTATATTGTTTATGCCAGGGTGTGGCTATTTATTTTTTATTCTTTCTTGCATTGTCATTTCAGGGCTCATCCTCCCTCTGTCTGTTGGCTGGAAAGCTCTGAAGGGCCTTGGTGCCTAAATGTCGTTTTTCATCAGCTCAGCTCAAGCTGCTTAACAGTTTGAGAATGTGCCATGAAGCGTTGGAAGCTGGCTGACTTTTATATTCTTAGCAGGATGTAACCCATATAGCTAAGTACTGCAGCAGTGATGATTTGAACATCTATGGTTATGGGAAGTTTACTTACACAACTGTACAATTTTAGTTAAGCAGAGGTTATAGATGTGAAGTAAATGAGCAGCAAGGAATTCCTTCCAGTGATGAATGAATCTGGGATTGAGGTTGTCCAAGTCAGAGAGAGCAAATACTGTGACATGCTTATATAAAGGTTTGATATATTTAGACATAATTTTCTAAAGTAGAAGGTTGGAATGAAGAGGGTGCAGGAGAAGGTGTAGAAGGTGGGAAGGAAAGGACTGTGTTAGTATGAAGAATATTGCTGAATTCTTCACTGAAGTTGAAGACTGAAAGATGACCTTGAAGGCAGGGGAAGGAGTTTGAGAGGTAATGTTGTGAGTGGTTTTGCAACCTGTTAGTTAAAATCTTTCAAAAATGTTTTGGTTTTCCTTATAACGATAGTTCTCTGAATTTAACATGGTTGATTTTATGCCTACACATGGCTTGTTTGGAAGGGTTATATATGGGCGTAAACCTGTCCACATTTGAGGAGAGTGGTTTTGTTTTCATGTTTGCCATGCCTCATCTGTTAATTTGAGAAGGTATTTAAGCACTTTAATTAGCCAGTCATTTTTTGGTTGTGTTTGTATAGTCTTTCTAAAAGTGTAAAGACATTATGTTGATATTGCAGTAGAGTTTGAGTAGGGATTTTGACTGGTGTGTTGGGTTGGGGTGTTGTAAAGACATTATAGGAAACCAATCAACAGAGCAGGGGTGAGTATTGAAGTTGGTAATATATTTGTAAGTTTTAGGTCTGAATGAGGCTAATTTAGGTGGTAGTCTGAATGACTGGTTGTTAATTTGGAAAGCACTGATGGAGTACTCCCTGAAAGTGGGGGAATGAATGGTTAGGTTGGAGAAAGTTTATGGGTTTTTAGTGAGTAGTAACTCAAGGAGGAAGTGTTGGCTATAATGCAGATTTAATGGTAAATGTCAACCACAGTGTTCAAGTAAACGGCAATGAGACACAAACCAAAAACCAGTTGCTAGTGTAGGCAAGAACCAAGACAAGACACGTTGCGAATAAAATAAATAAAATAGATGATTTATTCCACCACAAAACAGCAAAGACACTTCGACTCGAAGTGTCTTTGCTGTTTTGTGGTGGAAGTCGAAGTGTCTTTGCTGTTTTGTGGTGGAAGTCGAAGTGTCTTTGCTGTTTTGTGGTGGAATAAATCATCTATTTTATTTATTTTATTCGCAACGTGTCTTGTCTTGGTTCTTGCCTACACTAGCAACTGGTTTTTGGTTTGTGTCTCATTGCCGTTTACTTGAACACTGTGGTTGACATTTACCATTACGTTTGTGGATTCCTGCATTGGAGTCGAATTTCTTTTGTGACTATAATGCAGATTTAACCAACGTCACTGCCAAAATACCAGACAGACGCTCCAATTCCAGTTATATTGTTGAATAAAACAGTCCCAAAATCAAAGGAGTAGTAACGAAGCAGGTATCTTAAAAATGAATTTATTGCCAAATGAACAGACAATATATAGTCAGATTAGCACTTTCACTCATAGAGCTTCTTCAGATCGTGAATGACAAACCAAATACCTTACAAGAAATTTATACAATACTGCTCAGCTTACTAACCTATCACATTCATTTACCAATCAAGCCTTAAAGTGAAAAATGTGAATACATAGTGTTTAAAAAACTCAAGAGTCTCTTCTCCAAGAATCTAGCATCTGCTTACATATCCATATGAATATAACATATAGTACATACAGATATGCCTACATCTAAGCGCTACTCATATATAAAATTCAGCACATAACTATAAAAACTGAAGCAAAAAAATACACATATCTTGATGACCAAAAGATGTTAAACCAATGCACCGCCCTGGAAGCTATAGTGTTATAGTCTCTACTTGTATACTATTTATATACCTGTGTATTGTTAATGCATATTGGCCTTCATTTTATATTCCTACGTTTCCTAAGCATGGGTTTTATTGAGGCTCTTTCATTAAGTCCAGAGCCTCTATCTGCTCTCAGCTTGATTATCCAATTACTCTCCTTACTTTCTGTATGGTTTCTAACATCACCACCACGTACACTAGGTGTGATAACCTCCAAGGCTTTGAACAGAAATATATGTCCTTCTCCTTTATGGACAACATGTTTCGCTAAAGCATTGTGTAAAGATTTCTTTTTCACATGGTATACATGTTCACGTATTCTTTCCTTAAAAAGGCGATTAGTTTTCCCAACATAAAAACAAAAACAAACTTGACAGACAGCTAAATAAACTAAATTAGACGTTTTACATTCTGCATTTACTTGTGTGATAAATTTTTTATGCAAATCCGGATGGAAAAACTCTGTGCTAGTGTCTATGTAACAATAGCGACATTGCCCACATGGTTTGGTATTCCCATCATAAATTACATAAGGCTTGTTTTTGGGATAACATAACATCCTTTTCAAGTTATATTTGTTCCTGAATAAAAAATGTGGTTTCTCTCCAACTATCTGCTTTATATCATTATCTACAGACAGGATAGACCAGTGTTTTGTAACTATATCCCTAATGTCTGCATGATCTGATGTATAAGGAGTCGAGATTCTAACACATGATGACTCCTTATTAATACCTTTCTTATCATAAATCTTCGTAGGTCCAAAATATGGTGCCGCTACATCTGATCTTAAAATTGGAACGTCCATTAAATTGGCATCTACTTCCTGGTGGCCATAACCTCTCTCCAAGAATCTCAACTTCAGGTTATCTATCTCTGCCTCAAAACCTACATCAGTGGCATTTAATCTCGAGGCCCTCATGCCTTGACCTCTAATACTGTTTCTGAAGATGTGCGGTGGATGCATACTCGACCTCATTAAGAGTGTGTTATGATGACAAGGTTTACGATGAATATCTGTATTTATTAAACCACATTCTAACTTCTCTATATATAAGTCCAGAAACTCAACCCTATGGTGAGAATAATTCATCGTAAATGTGAGAAAATCTGTTAAATTATTCATTGTAATAAATAGTGAGCTAAGTTGTTCTTCTCCCCCATTCCAAAGACAAAGAGGTTGTCTACAAAGCGATGATAAAATATCACATACTGTTTAAACTCTTCCTTTTTTAAAAGCACCTCTTCCTCCCAATGTGCCAGAAACATATTAGCATAACTGTTGGCACATGGGGTCCCCATAGCCACTCCATCCTGTTGTTTATATATGGTGTCATTAAACATAAATATGTTATTCTCTAATGTTAGCTCTAGTAAATGTGTTATCAAATCAATCTGTACTGGTGTATAGTGACTATGTTTACTCAAATAGTCAGAGACATACTGAATACCTAACTCATTAGGTAACACCGTAAACAGGGACTGCACATCTAACGTGGCCAGTATGCATTCATCTATGTAGTCATGCAACTTCAGACACTCATAGAGCTCAACTAAAAATTGTTTGGAATCCTTCAACACAAAAATATTCTTAAGAATTGGTCTGAGATGTCTCTCAACATATACCGACATATGTTCTGTAACCCAACCCTGTCCTGAGACTATAGGTCTCATGGGTGGGTTGTCAGCATTTTTGTGGATTTTAGGAAGTCCATGTATCACTGGGACTAATGGTGTTTTAATAGACAAATATTCAAAAAGATCTTGATCTATAATACCACCCTTGAACATATCCAAGAGAGTGTCTAAAACATATCTAATGGTAAACAAGCCTTATGTAATTTATGATGGGAATACCAAACCATGTGGGCAATGCCGCTATTGTTGTTACATAGACACTAGCACAGAGTTTTTCCATCCGGATTTGCATAAAAAATTTATCACACAAGTAAATGCAGATTGTAAAACGTCTAATTTAGTTTATTTAGCTGTCTGTCAAGTTTGTTTTTGTTTTTATGTTGGGAAAACTAATCGCCTTTTTAAGAAAAGAATACCTGAACATGTATACCATATGAAAAAGAAATCTTTACACAATGCTTTAGCAAAACATGTTGTCCATGAAGGAGAAGGACATATATTTCTGTTCAAAGCCTTGGAGGTTATCACACCTAGTGTACGTGGCGGTGATGTTAGAAACCATACAGAAAGTAAGGAGAGTAATTGGATAATCAAGCTGAGAGCAGATAGAGGCTCTGGACTTAATGAAAGAGCCTCAATAAAACCCATGCTTAGGAAACGTAGGAATATAAAATAAAGGCCAATATGCATTAACAATACACAGGTATATAAATAGTGTACAAGTAGAGACTATAACACTAAAGCTTCCAGGGCGGTGCATTGGTTTAACATCTTTTGGTCATCAAGATATGTGTATTTTTTAGCTTCAGTTTTTATAGTTATGTGCTGAATTTTATACATGAGTAGCACTTAGATGTAGGCATATCTGTATGTACTATATGTTATATTCATATGGATATGTAAGCAGATGCTAGATTCTTGGAGAAGAGACTCTTGAGTTTTTTAAACACTATGTATTCACATTTTTCACTTTAAGGCTTGATTGGTAAATGAATGTGATAGGTTAGTAAGCTGAGCAGTATTGTATAAATTTCTTGTAAGGTATTTGGTTTGTCATTCACGATCTGAAGAAGCTCTATGAGTGAAAGCGCTAATCTGACTATATATTGTCTGTTCATTTGGCAATAAATTCATTTTTAAGATACCTGCTTCGCTACTACTCCTTTGATTTTGGGACTGTATAATGCAGATTTGTTCAAGTGGGCTCTTTAATTGCATGAGATAATCACTATCAAGGAATTCAGACGTTATCAGAGCAGGGCCATGTAACTGATATTAAAATCTACTGGTAAAATAATGTTACGTTTGAGAGAAAAAGAAGTGATGATTTGAATGAGAGATTGAAATTTGGAAAAAGAAGGGATGGAAGATCAGCTTGTAGAAATGGACTGTTTTTCCTTGAAAGGGAATTTTAACTGCGTCCAGATAGATTTGATGACTGAGGT
Source organism: Protopterus annectens (assembly GCF_019279795.1). Lineage (NCBI taxonomy): Eukaryota > Metazoa > Chordata > Ceratodontiformes > Protopteridae > Protopterus > Protopterus annectens. Next base: position 793,608,518 of record NC_056739.1, read on the forward strand.
ATTAGCTTGTGCAACAACTCTGAGAGTAAGATGGGTTTTACATATTAGTAGGCTTCCACCACTGCTGTTGTCTGGTCTTTGAGTCATAAAAAGAGCAGAAGAAGGGAAGTGGATGTTTGAAAATTGGGGGTGTCATTTTTCAGCCATGGCTTGGTCCCAGCAGTGATATCTGTGGTACGGGAACTAGTGGAAGGCATTTTTTGATCAAGTTTACATTTGATGTATTGGCAATTTTTTTATTTGCACAAGATGGTGGATGTTTTGTGGTAAGTGGGTAAAGGCATCATTGAGTTGTCTGAGGTGGATTATAACATTCCCCTTAGTAAACAGTACAGGTATTACAGCTGTGAATTTTAGATGTTTGTGAATGTTCCTGAGGTGTAGGGATCAGATTGGAGAGTTGAGGAAAATGAAAAAAAATTATAATTGTGGACTTACGAGATGGCTACACACTGATCAACAACTTAATTTTAGCAATTACAGTGTGAAAAAAGAAACTGTAAAATAAGAGCCAGTGATACTGTCAACTTGAGAAAATTCAGTTACTTACTAATAAATACACTGCCTTAATGTCAGCAAAGAAAAATTTTAGAGAACCTGAAAGACAACCAAGCAGAAAAGGTAAAAAGAAACCAGTGGCTTGGAAGAATCCTGCAGTTTTTCAGCAAAAAGCAGTTCAAGCTTCAACTTTGGTACAGAACATGGCTACCAGTAATTTAGTGGAAAATAAATAAAATTTGCTCAGAGGTGATTAAAATAAATTAAACATTACAATAGTATATACGCTCAAGTAACAAAGCCCAGGAAAAAAGAAGCGTTAACTAGCTATTTTGATGACTTGATAAAACTGAAGAAAATCAGATGTTGAAATGAAGAAAAGACTGGCTGAGTATTAGACTTCTCAAGAGAGCTGTTTCAGAAATGGTAGTGTTAGAAAACAGAGTGCACAGAGATAACTTAAGATTTTCTGCTGTACCAGAGAAACTGGAAGGAACATACTGTACTAATTATATGAAACCACAAATAAGCAATAGGACTAATATTCCACAGCAGGGTTTGTTAACTGAATGGGCACGTTGACTGCACACTCCAAACCTTGATATAAGAACGTAGCCAAGACCTGTATTAGTAAAGATGCAGTTGTATGAGCAGAAAGAGCTGATCCTGACAAACCTGCGACAGAAGGGAAAAGTATTAAAAATTGGAGACGGCAAAGTGTTTGTAGAAAATAATTATTTACTGTATGCCATGCAGAAGAGAATCAAATTTATCCCAACAATCAGGGAATGTCAAGAGGCAGGTTTGGGATTCAAACTGCTGTATCCAGCTGTATTCAGAATACTTTTTTCCTGGAGGATCAAAGGCATTTTGATGCAGAGAAGGTTAAGGAGGAAATAAAAAAAGTTCACCCAAGAACAACTGAGCCAGCAGGAGGGGACTCTGCTTCTCATTTTTCTGACAATAAAGCTCATTGAAAGACTTTGCAAGTGAAATGTTTTCCATTGTACTTAAGGAACATGCTTGTAAGACAGAAAAAAGCACAGTAGTTGACTAAAAGAATCATGAGTACCTTTGACTTCAACAGGAGTCTGGTTTTGGGAGATGGAACTGAATAGGAAGACAACTAGCAACACTTAAATGAGTGAATAAATGAAGATTATAATGCCTCAGTCACATTTGTGATATATAGCTTTGGAAGAAAAAGTGGCTGTGAAAAATTTGACTTTTGTTGATTTTGTTAAACTTTTGGGTGGACTGGTATACCCCATTTTATGTCATTAATGTCAACAAAGACACTAAAAGGGGAAGAAGTAACTGTAAGTAAACAAATTTTTGTTTGTACTGATATTTGTATAAAACATTTCATGATATAAACTGCATGTTATAGTAAATAGTAAAACAGTTTTGTGTAGTGTGCAGTCAGGTACATTTTTAATGGGAGGGGTTCACTAACTTTGTGTTAAAGATATTAAAGTTGTTGTTGTTTGTCTTTCGGCTTTTTCCTGGTAAGGGGTCACCACAGCGGAACTCCGGTCCGCTAATGATTGGCAGTAGATTTTTACGAAATGTCGAGGTGCCAGCTCGATGACCAATCTTCAACGAAGGCACACCTATTTACGCACACATGTCTTTCAAACGCTACCAAACCGCGGGGAGGACATGCAGACTCCACACAAAAGGCACTCACAAGCCAAGCCAAGAATCAAACGGGAGAACCTCTTGCTGTGAGGTAACAACGCTACTGCCGTACCACTGTGGCATTCTGTTAAAGATATTAAAGTAAACATACTTTTTATTTTTCTTTAACAGAATACCGCGGTGGTATGGAGGTAACATTGTTAAGATATTAAAGTAAACATACTTTTTATTTGTAAGATATATAGGCTTTATAGTAGAAAAAGACCTGAAAGGCTAGACAAAAGCAAGTTTAATGTTAAGCTGTGATCTTGGGGTTGCGGGTGGGCTGTGAACATGCACTGATTACACTATATGTAGAATGCAGATATTTTATCTTATTTTACAAGGATGCATGCTTAGATTAATTCCAGAAGGCAGCTGTGCATTCTGTTTTTTAGCGAAATTTTCAAAGATTAATAATTGCTGACTACTTTTACATGGGGGCTAGCTGTCTGCAAGTGCAAGAAATTAAATTTGAGAATTCTGAGCATTCTTTGCCAAGAGAAATGGAAAATTTAAAGGTACAATGGCAAGCATTTAGTGAAAAATAAAGTTTAAATTTATTGGAAGTTAGTAAGAGATAGCAGCTTCTGTAGCAGCCTTACTACTTTAATGTATTTAATAATACAGTGTACAGTTTTGTATTATTTAAACTTAAACAGTACTCTTTTTCTTAGGGGAAAAAGTTAATGTTTTCTAAAAACATACACACTGTTTTCAAATCTGAGAGAGGAATAAAAATAACAAAAGAACAGACAGCAGTCAGTGTAAGTGAGAACACAGACTATACCATGTGCTTTAGTATGGATATACCTTAATTTTAGGTTAGCTAATGCTTGTGGGTGCCACTGTCAATCTGGGGCAGTTGTTCCTAGCTATAGAGGGTTAAACTTCATTTTTTGAAGATATACATAGTTGTGTTTGTTTGTTCTAAGTTAATAGGTGATGGAGGTATTTTGAAAATGTATTTAGTTATTTGTTTGAGGGATTTCATTAAAACAAAAACTCTTGAATAATGTGACATGGGTTCAAATGGAGATGAGAGCAAACAACTGTATAAAAGTGCAGACTGCCAGACATTATTGTGTACATGTAACTTGAAAGTTGGAACTACACAGTCAAAAAAAACTGACGTGTATAATAGATTTGTACAACAGCTTTTTATCATAATGGCTATGGTATCCATATGAAGTTGGAGCATAAATTGCTTCACAGGTATATTCAAAAAAGCAAACATATTGAAATGTATTAATAAATGCAGAGTGCAAATAGCAAAGTTGCAGGAGACACATTTGGAAAGAAATGAACATGTGGATTTGACAGGGAAAGGATTTCAGGATGGATACTGTGGTATTAACAATGGAAAGGATAAGGCAAATCTATAACCAAATGGAATAGGATATTTCAAGCACAAAAAAGGAAATTGGCTAGGCTTAAAATGGCCCGCAAGGGCAGCCAGCCTAGTACATACCTATGAATGTTTAAAATTTGTATAAAATAAAGTATGGAAATGAAGAAGGAGCAGAAATGTAAGTATTTATGGAAGACTTGTCTGCTAAGGTTAGAGGTAGATGAAGCTCAACAATTAACAGTTAAAGTAGGTGGAAATGAGATAAAAATGGTGATGTATATTCAGTCTTCAGGAAAGTCTCCAGAACAGATGGTATTCCTGAAGATGTCTGGAAGTTAGGAAGGAAGAAAGTGCTAAGGGTCTGGAAGATTTTTTAACAGTATTTTAAAAGGAGGGAAGCATCAACATCTCAGAAGAAAGTTGTGGTGTCTGTATTACCTAAAAAAAACGGTAAAGACCCATCAGACCCAGCTTTGTATGGATCAATTTCTATTTTAAATCATGATTATAAAGTGTTTATCTGTACTAGCTAAAAGACCCAAAGGTGTTGCCAAAAGTGATAGATATTTATTAATGTGGTTTTGTGGAGGGGAGGCAAGCATTTGACAACATTAATAGAAAAATGATGATACAGAGGGAAACAGAATTTAAGAAAATACTACATTGCAAGTTGGTTTTGATGCAGAAAACGTATTCAGTAGAGTAAGCTGGGAAGCATTTGTATTCCCTGATACAAATAGTATGGTTAACTGTGGGGGGGGGTATATGAAGGATTGGAGGCAAGAATTAAAGTGGGAGGGTTCTTCTCTGGTAAGTTGTGCTTGAATATGGTAATCAAGAAAAGTTGGCATGTGCAGATGATTTATTTTGTACCTGTTAAATTTAGAAAAGGACATCTCAGTGTTATGGAACATTTTGAGACTGTTTTAGGTCTTTTTGAGATATAAAATTAATGAAGATAAAACAAAAGGGTATAGGTGTAAATTGTGCAGCCACACATGAAATGGTTCAGCAATACCTATATTTATGGGGGCATGATAAGATTAATTATTTAGGATTATGGATTTAAAAGGCTTTTGTTATGGCAGCTAAGGACAGGGGAGAAGAGACTAAACAAAACATAATACAAAAACTGAAAAGTTGGAAGTTCTTGTTTATGAATATGGATAGTAAAGATATAAGCAGTGAAAATGCTTTTTGTCCATTTAGTTTTATATGCTAGTGAGGTGTATTTTTGTCATCCAGAGGAAATGTTGTGGACAATAATTAAGAAAGGGGGAATGTAGCTCAAAGATCGAATGTGTGATTTGTATATATGAGGTTCTGGGTTCAAGCTCAGCAACTCTATAGTAATTAGGGCATGGTATCCATGTCTAAGAAAGTTATAGTGCCACTTTATTTGGCCGTAATCTAACCCATCATTGAGTATAATGTCCCCTTTGGCATGTACCTGACCAGAGATATCCAACAGATGGAATACCCACATAAATGCCTTGCCAGGAGAATCCAGGGTTGTCTTATATGGATTGCCTTAAACCTCTGTTTCTCTCTATCTGCTACTCTTTAGTGAGAGGTGATCAATGCCTGGCATGCTAGGCATATGCAGATCCAGCTCTGATGCACCTTTTGCATCCACAAAACGAACACCATCAGAACCACTGCTTGTGACAAATGAGACATGTTGGCGAAACAGGTATGTCTCTAAAGGATTTCCATGTTTTGGAACAGGCTCCCCATCCATATGAAGCAGATTCCATCTCTAACCCTGTGTAAACATAGCGTTGTCAAACGGGTGGGAAAATCGAAGTTCACCTCTGTTCTGACCCCCATGTCTCTGATAGACAGATGCAGACAGTGATGCCCAAACTAACATACCTCGCTACACACAGACAACCTCTAGAAACTTCCTAACATACCCCTTCCTAATAAACACTCATGATACATAGGGACTCATCTAGGCTCATAGAAACGCTGGCAGTTGTTAGCCTAGTATTTATCTATGAACCTATGTATCTAAGAATTGAAGGATTTTATCTGGGAGGGAAGAGGGCAAGAGTTAAGTGGAATAAGTTGATCCTTCCAACAGAGCAAGTTGGTGTAGGATTACCTGATTTGAAGGGATATTTTAGAACTACACAGTTACGTCTGATTTATATAACACAAGCAGAGGGTAATATTCAGAATTGAAAGGAATGATAGTGAAGTAAGGGTAAGAAACTGAGTGGAATTTTGGATGTAGATCCTTAAGGAAAATAACCATACAAAATATTATATTCATAAAGTACCAGAAATGATTATATGAACTAAGCAAATGAGACTGGAGAAAGGAAAATTTGCCAATGGGGCTGACTGCAAGTAGGGACATAGAAAATAGACAAAAGGAGGCTGGAATCTACTGTCGAAACTGACAAAGGAACCACTGCATTGGGAGCAAATAATTAGAGATGGAAGGATGACAGAGTGGGATGCGGCCAAGAAGATATTTAGACTACAGGTGAGAGACTTTCTTCCCTTATTAAGGATTGTCATCAGAGTATAGGTAAAGAGGAGGGAATAGGATAATCTTAAGTGAAAGACCTGCTCTGCTAGACTTTTTTTTTGCTTAATCTAGAACAGAAGCTGTAGTTAAGAAAAGAGATAATAAATAGGGCATATAAAATATTGCATGATAACTGTAAAACAAAAGATTGAGAAGACTGGAAAAGCAATTTATATGAGAACAATGGGAGGACATGTATATGGCTCCCAAGTAGGCAACAAAGTCCAGAAGGTTTAGGAATTTTACTTGGAAGTGTTTGCATAGGTATTTTTTACACCCCAAGTATACTTTGAGGAATGTTTCCTCGGGTAGATAATGCATGTTGAGTTGTGATGGGGATGAAAGAGGTAACTGAGAACAAATTGTTTGGGAGTGTAATGAGTATTCTGTTAGGAGTACTGGGTGAGTAAATGAGTGTAAATAAGGATTTTTTTTTTTGAGCTGGGATACAAGATCTGAATTACCCAAACACAGTAAGGCATTGTTAAGTTTAATTCTGGTCCCTGACAAAAAAAGCAATTACTAGAAAATGGAAATCAAAGTCTAAACCAACCACACTTGCAGTAAAAATTAAAGAGAGAGAAAATAATAGAAATTAGGATCTTTAGAAAAGAGTATGAGTAAGTTACATGGAAAAATGGAAACTGTGAGAACAATACATGCCAAAAAATGTTTTAGGAGGTTAAAGGAATACAGGAATTGAACAGTTTATGTAATGTTGGAATGATTATACTGTACAGAAGACCATATGTGATGTGTAATGTTTGTAAATGTGAACTTAGTATGGTTTGATTGCTTTTATATCAATGTAAGTTTGCCAGTGTCAAAAGTGAAAATTCAATAAAGGTTTTTTTTGTTTTTTTTTTAAGATTTCCTTATGTTCTGGAATAAGTACTAATGTATCAATAAGTTCTCTTTTATACTCCAGTTTATCAGTACTTGATTGTTTTATTGTTACAGAAAGAATAATTAACTTTTAATTAATTGTATTTTTTAAGATATGTCTTATCACAACTGTTCCTTTATTTTCTGATTTGACCGTCCATTAGTGACCATCATTGTTTGATATCTTTTTGACAGGAATTTCCCTTGAATCCAAAGGCAGTAACACTTGGAGAACTGTATGGAGAGTATGACCTTAACACCAATGAATGGACAGATGGTGTGTTGTCCAGCCTTATGAGGACTGCCTGTGCAGGTACCCAGATTAACTAGTTATTCATTTCTTACTGAGAAATGTCTTCAGAGTCTTTCTTTTTCAGTTTAGTTTATGACCTATGTCTCCTATGCTGCCATCAAACCACCATCATCTATTGACACATTAATTTTTCTGATTCCAGAATCAGAAGACACTAAAAAAGGCAGACACGATCTAAGTATGTATTGTCCACCAGGAGTTGGGATATATATTTTTTAAGTTCTCCTAATTCCTCTCTTATTCAGAAATCTCTATTGCATCGGTGCTAGTGCTTGTTTCAGCATGCCTAAGATCCCTATCTAGAGCACTGTATACTCGCTGGTAAGCTCTTGACCCTTGATTCACTAGTGTTTCTTTGCAGGACTCCAGCAACCTCATTCTCCTAGCTGCTTATTCCTTTCCCTACCTGGATGTCTCCTCTATTGTTTTGGAGGTTACTTGAACCAAGGTTATTTAAGGCATAGTCAGGGACAAAACCTCTAATTTCCCCATGATGGAGCCAGCCTGGTGTTATATTTTTCTTGTAGACTACATTGCAAAATTATGGATGTTGTTTTTTTTTTTAGTGTAATTGGTTAATATACATCATTTAGCTATATCATTGCAAGAGAACTGCTGCTTCTCAGAACATTTCTGAGCTGATGATGTCCATTTTCATCCTTTCCTCTACTAATTGGATCAGATCTGATTCTCAGATCTGGCTTGGCCATTTTACTAGCTTGTGGTCAATAATGAACTCTTGAACTCCTTCCCTTTATCCTTTTCACATGTAGTGTAATCTCTGTAATTACCACTGTTGGTATTTTTTATCAACATTTTTTTTCTTGTAGTTTTTCAAATACCATTTCTGATATTTTTCTCTTCTCCTTTTCCTTTATACCTATTTTAAAAAAGTTTACTTTAACTCTTTTCAAGATGTCCAGCTGGTTTTAAAAAATGTGACAAGTGTGTGGGCATAAGTTGCCTTTGTCTGATGCCCACAATCTTTGTGTGTACTGTTTAGGACCAGAATACTTAAAACAGGACTGCAGTATTTGTCATGGGTTCAACCCCTAAGCTGTAGCAGACAGGAGAAATAAGCTGATTTTGAAGGTATCACTGCCATCTTCTTTTCTGAAGCCTTTGTTGAAGTTCAGTCCCCCAAACAAAAATCTAAAGACATGTCAAAGATGTCTAGATACTTGGATTCTCCACCCTGTACTTCTTCTGCACTAAGAAGAAAGAAAGAAAAACTGGATCCAGAGCTACCTCCGATTCGACCATCATCGGATCCAACCACACATTTTTCGAATCCTACAAGCTTGGATCTGACCAGACATACTTTGGATCCTACATCTTTGAATCTAAAGCCTTTACTAAGACTGTGCATTCACCAAGTCGGGATCTGGTTCCCTCCAGGTTGTCCTTTCCCCTTTTAGAAATGCACTCAAAATCACCATCCCTGGTATTCTCTCATTCCTCTAGGAGTCTCATGGAAGCAGATGTGAAGAGGATGATGAGGAAATTTTTCATGGAACAAATTCAGAAGGAAGTTCTCATGGTTCCTACCTGTTCAGGTCAGGAAGTCCATCTATCTGCCACTAAACCAATAACAGCTCCTTCTCTAATTCAACCTGTAGTTTTAGAGCCCTAGGATGAGAGCCTTCTGGGTTCGTCTGGGTCGGATATGAAAAGAACATCTTCGGATCTGACTATTTCTCGGAGTGCACTGGCTCCAATATCCTCAGAGCCACATAACTCTCAGAGCCGAAGCTTTCCTGTTGAATCTGGGAGGATGGGTTCAACTTTGAAGTTTGCGGAGCTGTCTCTTCCTTTTTCAACTTTGGTACTGGACAGCTTGGCTCTGACTTCTGCCTCAGGTGGATTGTTCTTGGGGCAGAGGGAGGTGACAAGATAGAAATTCATCTTCTCTGCTCTGTTGTCTTCCTTCTCCTCAGAGTGGTCTACCTTTGAGGTAGTGAAGAGAGTGTTCTCTGCTCCAGCAGGTCAAGTGAGTCTTGCCCCCTTGGATCCACCCTCTGCTTCTCAAATGACTTTGCATCATGATCCTCAACATTCTGCCCCACAGGGACAGCCAAGCTTCCAGTCTGCCCAGCAGGGTATTTCGATCTCTTATGATACTTTTCTGAACCACCCCACTGATGAAGTCCCTAGGAAGAGAAAATGCAAAAGGAGGCACTTGTACTCTTCTCAGGAGTCCCTCACTGGGGATCCTGATTTTGATGAAGAGGAGGGGTCCCCAAAATTACCACCCAATGATGTCTCATTGGGAGACATTCTTGAGATCCTGAAGCAGAAGAATGGCTGGTCTTCCCACGACCCTTCTCCTGAGGAATCAGTATTTCTGGAAGCATTTGGTACCGGTCTGTCTACCTCCTGGGTTACTCTGCCAGCCAATGAAATTATTGATCTGATTTCCAAGCAGGCATGGAAGGAGCCTGATATGACTGGCCAATCCCCAAGAGACCAGACAGGATTCTGGCTCCACCTGTAGGCTGAGAATATTGGAATAAAGGGGTTCCAATAGATGCCATGGTTGTGGCAGCAGCTACAAGAAAGGAACTCGCTGAACAGAGTTCCACTCTCCATCCCCTAATAGAGAGTCAAGGGTGATGGACAAATTTGGGAAGCGTGTTTATACTTCAGTAATGTTTGCACTTAGATCACTGAACTATTTAGCACTTTTTACTGGGCTGCATGGAGATTTGATTAAATTGTTATCCAGTTCTCTTTCTGGAAACAGAACTGCTGAAGTGTAATCTTCAGTAGTCTTTCAATTGGCTACCCTGCAGGCTATATCCAGTTCATCCATGAGGCTTATCTTGCACACTGCAGAAGGTGCCTCAATGGCTGTGAGTTCAGGTATTTCCATTAGGGGACATGCCTGGATACGCCTAAGTGATTTTTGTGGAGTCCTTCAAGTCATCATTCATCAACGCTCTCTTTGATGGCACTTTTTTATTTGGCCCTACAGTAAAGGACACACTCACCAGGTGTGAGAAAGATAGAAAGACCCTCTCTGTAGAGGGTGTGCATTTTTGACCCCTTAAAAAACCTTTTCCAGGAATCAAAAGGGAGATTGAAAATGTGGTTCAGAAAATCTCAAGGTCCTTTCCAAGACACTTGTGGAGTTAGTTTCCTCAGAGGCAGAGTGGGGAGCGATAATGGAAGGTACACCCCCGTGACAAGGGAGGCCCACAAAACAGGGGATCTAGAGATTCTTTTTCCAAGTGACCCTTTCACCGCTCCTGAGTGGAGGCCCATTTGCTTATCTCTGTAGGCATTCAGGGGGGGGGGGTCAATTATCTCTGGACCAGAAAGCCCGGCTAAGTACAACAAAAGACAGTTGGGTGCAGAAATTTTTTTCCAGAGGTTATACAATTCCCTGTTCCCTACCTCCTCCATTATCCAGAAAAATTCCCGATGTTCCACCCAATCAGAGGAAGCAGCAGTACTACAAATCCAAAATCTGCTAGAACAAATAAATCCAAGAAGTCACACCAGATCAGATAGAATCCAGAACTTACTAAAGATTCTTTTTAGTGCCAAAGGAAACAGGGGACGGGAAACCAGATACCAGTTTTGGATCTCACTGTATTGAACAAGTTGGTTTGACACGCAAAGTTCCGGTTCGTCACAGTTCAGTCCATTCTGTCCTTTCTGGGCAAGAATGACTGGTTGTGCTCTATAGATCTTCAGGATGCGTACTGTCACATAAAGATGAACAGATGATCCAGAAGGTACTTGCGCTTTGTCTGGGAGTCAGTCATTATCAGTTCAGAGCACTGCCCTTTGGCCTTACCACAGTCCCCAGAGTGTTCACCAAGTGCATGACAGTGGTTGCAACTGTTTCAAGATTGTCCTGTCGTCTTTCATCCTCCCTCAGCCCAAAGCCATAGTGACCATGGGCGCTTCCCCGATAGGATGGGGAGGGCACTTCAGGAAAACAGACCAAGGCACTTAGTTCCCTGTAGAGGCTAACCTGCATATCAGTGTTCTGGAGATGAGAGCAGTGCTGCTGTTAGTGCTGCAGGCATTCCAGGACTCTCTTCCCCTTGAGACAGTTGCAGTCCAGACAGACCAAATGTCAGTAGTCTGGTACATCAACAATCAAGGGGGAGACTAGATCTTATCCCCTGTATCGAGAAGCCCTCAGAGTGTGGCAATGGGCAATATCTTCCAACCGCTTTCCAATAGCAATGCATATTCGTGAGAAGTCCAATGTGATAGCACTCAAACTGAAGAGGTCCATTTTACTACCTCACCAATGGTCTCTGAACAGAAAAATGATGGAAATGATTTTCAGTCGGTAGGGCCAGCCTTGCTGTGATCTTTTTGCATCTCCTCTAAACAACAAGTGCAGCAGCTTCCTTGCCCTGATTCATCCACGGGGAATCACCGAGGGATGCTCTGCTCCACGATTGGACCCTGCTCTTCTGTGTGCTTATCCTCCAACTCCCCTAGTTCCCAAATTCCTTCAGAAAGCAGCCCAGTTGAAGAGCAAAGTCATCCTCATTGCACCTTACTGGCCTTGGCAAATTTTGTTCCCCTTCCTTTGGCCTCATCCACTATACCAACCTTGGATTCTGGATTCAATTCTAGACCTTCTGTCTCGCCTGATAAACATGGTCCACCCAGATATCTCAAATCTCAAACTAACAGCATGGTTTCTCCAACTCCTAGCCAGGCAACCAATGCTTTCTTCCCCTGTTCTTTCCATACTTTTATCTTCCCATAAACCTTCTACTGGGAAACTCTATAGGAGTAAATGATGAAGGTTTGTTTATTGGAAATGAATCAGACAGACCCTTTCTCAGCGACAGTTCATTCTGTTCTAGAATTCTTAGCAAGTTTGTTTAATGAGTGTGCTGGTTCATCAACTATTAAAGTTCATCTCACAGCCATCTCTAACTTTAATGTGGGTTTTCAAAATTCTTCCCTGGCTTCCTCTAAAGTGTGCAAAGCCTTTTTGAAAGGCACTCTTCAGCTAAGACACCCTGTATAAAGACCCCATGCCACCTTAGGATTTAAATTTGGCACTGCAAGGCTTAATAGATTCTCCCTTTCAACATGCAGATAAATGTGATCTTACATTTTTGACCCGGAAAACTGTCTTTAGTAGCAATTACATCTGCTAGAAGAATTTCAGAACTTCAAGCATTATCTTCTAAGCCCCCATATTTGATTTTTTATAAGGATGGGGTCATGTTACATACTAATGCTTCTTCCTTCCTTAGGTGCTGTCAGAATCCAACATTACCCAATCCATTAACTTGCCAGTATTTTTCCCACATATACAAATAACGGGGAATGTATGCTGCACTTACTGGATGTTAATAGACAATTATGTTTCTACCTAGGCAGAACAAGAGATTAAAAAGACAGATCAGTTATTTGTTTCCTTAGCTAATAATAAATTGGGCGAATCAGTTACAAAGGTAACTTTAGCTAGATGTAAGTTGCATGTCCTTTATCTATAACAGATTGAATCTCCCCTTACCAAAACCATTAAAGACTCATTCAACCAGATCTATGGCAACTTCTGCTGTATTCCAGTCTAGAGCTTCTATGGATGATATATGTGTAGCTGCAATTTGGTCAAATCCTCATATCTTTATCACTCATTACAAGCTAAATTTGGTCTTGAGCGGAAGAGCAGCCTTTGGCTCAACCATACTCAGGGATATCCTTCCTTAGAGTCCACCCAGGAATTTAGGTAGCAAGGGACTCTGTCCCATTAGTTGAGGAAAGGATGAAAATGGACATCAGATAAAGAAGTTAGGTACTTACCATAATGTTCCATCTGTGTTGTCCATTTTCATTCTTCCTCAACTCCCCACCCACCGTCCTCCTCCATATTTCATAACTGACTTCTAGAGGAATGAAGTACTTTAGGACACCTATGTCCTTTGTTTTGAACTCCGGTAATGGTTTTTCTTTTATAGGTTTCCTGTCAAACTGGAAACAAGATCTGTGGGGATGCTAGGGGTGGTGCATTATGGGTAGGGAAGGAATTTGAGAGTTCGTTGGTGGCCACGAGCTAGTAAAATGACTGAAAAAAAATACGCATCACCCAGAGAACAGCAGGATCACTTTTTATTGTGAAAAAAATGAGTGTTTTTGTCCCTCTAACTGGGGACTTCATCAGAATATAACATCAAACAATAAAAAACAGGTTTAAATAACCATTGTATTCATGCCATTGGTGAACATATTACCAATAAGATTTGTAAAAGGCAGTCACCTGACATTTATTTCTCATCATTCACACACACTTTTGTAATAAAATACCAACAATTTAGATCAGTAATCTGTATGTTTTTGTAAAGAAAAATGCGAAAATGTTATTTTGGCAAATTACATGCACAGTAAAATTAACTAAGAAAGGGAATTGTCTTACCAGTAGGGCAGTGTATTTGGCTGTGTGTGAATCATGCAACAGTTTCTATGTTGGTAAAATGGAAAGAGCTTTCAAAAGTAGAATTTATGAGCATGTTCATGATATTCAGAATAAGAAATACACTAATGCCTTATACAAACATTCCACTGGTTGTCATGGATTTGTCAAATTTAATTTTGATATACTGGAAATATTACATATTAATACCAGGGGGGAGACTGAAAAAATTGATTAAGCAAAAGAGAATTGCAATGGCAGCTGAGATTGGCGGCCCGTCTCCCTCCAGGAATGAATGACTCAGTTTCTTTAAAGCCATTTCTAAAGGAAAGAGCTGACAGGTTATAGGCCAGTACAGAACCTTACTTTGAGTGGTTGACCTTTCTTAGCCCTCTTTGATCTTTTCATTACATAACTTTTTAACAATTTTGTATTAAAAAATTTTTTAAAGTTTACTTTTTTATAAAAACATACAGTTATTGATTTACACTGTTGGTATTTTGTTACAAAAGTGTGCGTGAATGATGAGAAATAAATGTCAGGTGACCGCCTTTTACAAATCTTATTGGTTATATGTTCACCAATGGTATGGATACAATGGTTATTTAAACCTGGTTTTTATTGTTTGATGTTATATTCTGATGAAGTCCCCAGTTAGAGGGATGAAAGCACTCAGTTTTTCACAATAAAAAAGTGTTCCTGCTGTCCTCCTGGTGATATGTGTTTTTTTTTGGCTTTGAGTATTTGGCTGGCATGGATCGCACCGTTTGTTTGTTTCTTAGTAAAATGACTGAGTCTGATCCGAGTAGTTGAGGGAGAATGAAAATGGACAACACAGATGGAATGTTATGGTAAGTATATAACTTCTTTTTTGCAGTATTAATCCTGTGTATGCATACCCAGTCAGCACATTGTTTTTAATAACATTTAAGAGTGATCCTCAGAAACTACTGCTTTGACATATGCCAGTACAGTGATGTAGAGGGATGAAGACATGGCTCAGGCACACATGACCCAAGATCCAATAGTGACTCAGGTGGGATGTCTGACTAAGGCAAGGAAGATGAGAGAGCTTACCTTGAAGGGTGAGAGATTGTGTCGTTGAGGGCAGGTTGTCTGTCAAGTCATGGTGAAGGCTAGTTCTTTGGGCGATCTTCAGGATGGGAGGGTAGAATGGCTTCCCTAAAGCCCAATAATGATGTCTGATCAGGCTATATGCATAATGTGTTTGGGGAGTAGGTTGGGGGATAAAAATCCCACTGTGAGTTTTAGTATGATGTCTCTTTACCTTTTCTCACTTACTTAAAGGTGCAAACATGAATGATCCCTAAGAACCTGTATGTGTGTGATGGAGGCCTCCCAACATGCAGGGTTCTTCCAGAGGGGACACTCCTACCTGTTACAGGTCAAACAAGGGCATCACTGCAGCATGGGAGCTTCCATAGATGAGACAACTGGGGAGCTGGTATAGAGGAGCATGAAGTCAGCAGCAGCAGCAGTGGGGGAAACTGCACTGCATTTCACTAAATAGGAGCTTCCTTTAAAGGTTGAATTGTGCTGAATGATATGCTTGAATACCCAAGATAAAAAAAGCTTAGGTGAAGGTGACTTGGCTGAATGCCAGAACTGTAAACAAAAAGTTAATATTTGCATTTGTACTGTTAATGAAACCTGCATAAAGGATGCAAAATGGGTGCAGTAGATGCTATGGTTTATAACTTTTCATTGTTTTCATATCAGATGAGATAAATGAAGGTGCCTCAATATTTGTAAAAGAGGACTTGAAAGCCAGGACCCAGGAAGATGTACAAATGCTGTAGAATGTCTGTTTCCTGTACAGCATTAGTATTTCCTCTGTTATGTAAAAATAAATGAAAATACATTTTCATTTGCTTAATCAATGCCTGGGATTTTATATATCCAGGCATTGACTTTGTAAGCTTCTCAGCATGAAATAAATATTAATAAATATCAGATGTTAAGTTGTCAATCTCGCCTTCATTCTTGCTGGATGGGTACAGAGCTGATCCTCGGCTCCGACTCGGCCTATACTAAAGCTCGAGAGCTAATTTTACCGGCTCGAGGCAACCCTATATCCCATGATGCTAGGCGGTAACTACCCAGATCTCATTTGCCGCTTTCGCTAGCGAGGTGCTCATTTTACCGGCTCCACAGGTCAATAAGAAATTTAAGAAAATTTCTAGTTTTTCTCTCTTAGATTCCCATTTTTTTTGTCTAAAAGGCTAGTTTTATCCGTATTACTACTTTTTTTCCCTTTTAGTCACTCTGTTTAATCCCTTATCCCAAGTTATACTCCCCACCCTAGGTTAGGCCTTAGGCCCTTCCGTTTTTTTCTCAGTCCCTTCCAGGGATTCTTAGCTGTGTGTGTGGTTTTTACTAATTGTATATTCCTTGTCTGTTTGAGTGCGTGTGTGTAGATTCTATCTTTCAGAATCTTGATTTTTTTTTTCAACAGCATTATGTCGAAAGACACGAAGGTCTCAGGCTTCAGGAAGTGTGACTCATGCTGTCAGAAGATGTCCCTGACAGACGGTCACACTTCTTGTGTTTATTGCCTGGGACCACTGCACCTGCAGGACTCTTGTTCTGTGTGCCATGCATTCAGCCCAAGAGTCCTGCAGGGGCGCAGGAATAAGTTGATTTTGAGGGGCTTATTAAATCCCGAAGGTTCCCCGGCTAAGTCTTTGCCGGGGAAGCCTTCTAAGCCATCCAAACCATCGGCTCCATGCTCTAAGCCTTCGGCTGGTGGCTCACCTTCTGCGACACGATCGGCTCCGGCTGGAGCCGATATGTCTATATCGCAGCTTCCTGCATCAGCTCCAGCTGGAGCCGATGCCTCCAAGATTCAGTCTTCACAGTCGGCTCCGGCTGGAGCCGACGTGTCTACGGCTCCATCGGCTCCACCAGTCTCGGCACGTAAGAGGTCTAGATCTCCATCTCTAGAATCTATTCATTCAGCTCCAAGATCGCCTTTACTCTCGGAGCAGAGCCATCGGAGCCATTCCTCTCGGTCTTCCAGGCTTTCTGACCATGACCTTGAGAGGGTGGTCAGCAGACTGTTAAAGTCTCAGGCACTAACCCAAATGCTTCATAGCCCGTCTCATCAGACAGTGGCTACATCCATACAACCTAAGATTCCTTCTTCGACTCTACCCCTGAGTTCAGAGCCGGAGCTTCTCGGAGCCGCGACCGTCGTGACGTCGGAGCCAATACCTCCCCCTTCGGCTCCTTCATCTGCTCCGATCTCGTCCATGGTGCCTTCCTTGGAGGGATCTGGGCGCTTGGACTTCCTCGCCAGCTCCGAGGGGGCGAGTGGCATCGGACCCTTGTCCGACCCCATTCTCCCTCTCGGAGCATCGGCGCTGGTGAGTTCGGCCCTGACATCGGCTTCGGAGCCGTCCCTGTCTGTGCCGGTTGGGGTTCCTAGTTCTTCAGAGCGGGAGCCCTCTGCCCTGCCTGATAGGGGCGCCTTCAAGGTCATGAGGAGCGTACTGGCCCCAGTGCCTGCTCTATGGTCAGCTCCATCAGCTCCTCCCACTGTAGTGCCTGCTGAGGTCTCTGCCCACTCTCTCGCCCCCAGCCGTAGAGATCCAACGCTTCAGGTTTCCCCACTGGGAATATCCTCCTCTTCCAAGGCTTCTCCTGATCCGTCAGGTGAACCCCCGCATAAGAGGACATGTAAGAGGAAGCATGTGGACTCCCCTGAGTCCATCACATCTGATACTGACTTGGATGAGTCGGAAGGGTCCCCAAGGTCCCCCTCTGAGGATGTCTCCTTTTCTGACATCCTTGAAATCCTCAAACAGAGGGGGAACTGGTGTACCCTTAATCCTTCCGAAGACGAGTCGGTTTACCTAGAGGCGTTTGGTTCTCGCCCTTCCACCTCCTGGGTGTCTCCGCCCTTCAACCCCCTTATGGAAGTGGTGGCGCGGAAGATGTGGACGGCCCCTGATTCGATGGAAACCACCCCACGGAGGCCTTCCAAATTTATCACAGCCCCTTTGGATAAGGAATTTTTAACTAAGGGTGTCCCAGTTGATGCCATGATGGTGGCTGCGGCCACCAAGAAGGAACTGGCTGATCCTTCAGTGCCTATCCATCCGCCTAATAAGGATTCTAGGTCTATGGATAGGTACGGCAAGCGGATGTTCTCGTCAGCGACCTTTGCCATGCGCTCGCTGAATTACTTATGCCACTTCACCCGTCTTCAAAGAGATATTCTCAAAGAAATGGGTGAGGTTCTACAGGATCCATCAGCTGCTGGGTCTCAGGAAAAAAAATCAACTTGCAGCTAGGAACCCTGAATTTCATTGTCAACTCCTCCATGCGGCTTATTTCCTATGCAGCCGATGGCGCGAGTAGGACTGCAGGCACACGTGTGGCTTTAAGGCGTCATGCCTGGATGCAGCTTTGTAACTTCGCAGAGCCCTTCAAGGCGTCCTTCACTAACTCCCCCTTTGATGGTTCAGCATTGTTTGGGCCTCAACTGAAAGATACCTTGACCAGATGCGAACAAGATGGCAAGACTCTTTCTGCCGTAGGAGTCCGTTTTTCAACCCCATCTAGACCATATCCTAAGGGTCAAAAGGGTGGAAAAATGTGGTTCCGCAAATCACAAGGAGTCACGCCTGACGCAAGAGGTCAGTTTCCCCCTAGAGGGAGAGAGGGGAACAACAACAACAGACGCCGTCCAAGAGGCAGAGGGGGTCCGCAGAATCAGGGTAGCAGAGAACCTCTTTCTGACAAACCCTTCCAGCACCCCTGAGGTGCTGCCCGACTGTCCACCTTCGGAGGCAGTCGAGGGAAGATTATCGCTGTACTCACAAGCCTGGCTCTCCTCACTCAAGACAAATGGGTGCAGTCGATCATATCCGAGGGTTACAAAATCCCCTTTATCCAAACCCCAGCTCTACAAAAAGGGTCCCTCCCAGACGTTCCACCCAGTCTAAGGGAACAAGCAGCACTAGAAATATCAAAGCTGCTAACAGAGAGAGCCATCCAGCCAGTCCCAGCAGACCAACTAGGATCTGGAGTCTACTCAAAGTTTTTTTTGTTACCAAAAAAAACAGGGGACTGGAGGCCAATATTGGATCTCAGCAAACTAAACAAGTTTGTAAAAAGAACGAGGTTCCGGATGGTCACGCTACAGTCCATTCTACCCCTTCTGGGCAAGGACAATTGGATGTGCTCAGTGGATCTTCAGGATGCGTACTATCACATCAAAATACATAGGCGCTCCAGAAGGTTTCTCTGCTTCCGGCTGGGGGCCAGTCACTATCAATTCAGGGCCCTGCCCTTTGGTCTCACTACAGCCCCCCCGAGTGTTCACCAAATGCATGGCAGTGGTTACGGCTCATCTCAGAAGTCAGGGATTCCACATTTTTCCATATCTAGACGACTGGCTCCTTACTGCCACCACCAGGCATCAGCTTCTTCTGGCCAGAGATTATACCATTCAAACTTGCAAAGGGCTAGGTATCTCCATAAATTTCGAAAAGTCTGCCTTGTCAGTCTATTACCTTCATAGGCGCCACCTTGGACACCGTTCAGCTCTCAGCAAAGTTAACAGAGCAGAGTGTCTTAGATATTCAAAATCATGTTCACGTTCTCCTTCAGAGAAACAGAATTCAGGCCATGTTCTGAAAGTGTTAGGTCTCATGGCGGCAGCCATCACACTACTTCCCCTTGCCCACTTTTACATGCGGCTCCTCCAGTGGATGCTTTTCTCCCAGTGGTCCTTTCAACAGCTTCCTATGACACACAAGATTTTAATCACTCTATCTTGCAAGAAACATCTGTCTTGGTGGATGGTCTCCCCTCAAGTCCTTCAAGGCAGACCATTTATTCCTTCCCTCCCGGTCGCCGCGGTCACATCGGATGCCTCCCTGATCAGGTGGGGGGGCATTTTCAGGGCAGGACAGTCCATGGCACATGGCAACCTTTCGAATGCCACTTGCACATAAACGTCCTGGAGATGAGAGCAATGCTTTTAACGTTGCAAGCCCTCCAAGACTCTCTTCCCCTGGGGACTATTGCAATTGAAACAGACAATATGTCCGTAGTGTGGTATTTGCAACACCACAAAACAGCAAGTGCCTCGACTTCTTCACTCTCTTCCCCCTTCCAGGCCATCCGCTCAGAGACGCTCTAGTCCACGATTGGCTTAGGGGACTTCTATACGCCTTTCCCCCCTTCCCATTAATCACACAGATAATTCAGAAAGCTACCGCCTTGAGAGCCAAGATGATTCTCATTGCCCCTTATTGGCCTCGACAGATATGGTTCCCATTCCTGCATCATTATCTTTTGGAGCAGCCTTGGCATCTGGATCCAGTGCCAGATCTTTTGGCCCATCAGTCAGGGCAGCTGCACCAATCCCTCCAATCTCTCAACCTCACAGCTTGGTTGCTCCACTTCCGTCCCTAGCCAGGCTTCCCATGATCTCAAATTCTGTCCGTGATATTATCGTAGCTTCCCTTAAGTCTTCCACCAGAAGGATCTATGCTAGTAAATGGCAGCGTTTTTCCTTCTGGGCAAGGGCTAGGAATATAGATCCCTTCACTGCTCCAATACACTCAATTTTAGATTTCCTAGCTGAAATTTTTCATTCGGGATCTTTATCCTCCACAGTAAAAGTTCAGTTAGCAGCCATTTCAGATTTTCACATAGGCCTGTCAGACTCCAGCATCATGTCCCATAAGGTTTGCAAAGCATTCCTCAGAAGTATCTTTTTACTCAAGCCCCCAATCAAAGAACCCCAACCACAGTGGGATTTGAACTTAGTTTTAACATTCTTGATTCTCCCTCCCTTTGAACCTGCGGCTTCCTGTTCTTTGAAGTTACTTTCCTGGAAGACGCTCTTCCTAGTTGCCATTACATCTGCTAGGAGAGTATCTGGACTTTATGCCCTTTGCATTCGTCCTCCTTATTTAGTTTTCCACAAAGACAGAGTTTCTCTTAGAACTAACCCGTCTTTTTTACCCAAGGTGGCTTCCCAGACAAATTTAAATCAATCTATTGATCTTCCAGTTTTCTTCCCTAATCATTCAAACAGGGTGGAGCAAAAACTGCATTGCCTGGACGTTCATCGTCAGCTCCGCTACTATCTAGACAGAACTAAACAATTCAGGAAATCTGATCAACTCTTTTTATCTTATGCAGAAAGCAAAAAGGGCCTTCCGGTATCCAAAGTAACACTGTCTAGGTGGCTGTCTTCTGTGATTACCTGTATTTATCAACTCAGAGGTAAAGAATTGCCTTCTAGGCCAAGAGCCCATTCAACCAGAGCGTTGGCTACATCAACAGCCTTTCAAGCTAGATTACCAATAGACACTATCTGTGCGGCAGCCACATGGGCCTCTCCTCATACCTTCGTTACACATTACAAATTGGACATGGCCTCCAGAAGCAGGGCAAATTTTGGTTCCACCGTTCTCAAGAGTCTGTTCCAATGAGCCACCCAGGATGAAGGTGCTAGGTACGCGGCCCCATCCAGCAAGAATGAAGGCGAGATTGACAACTTAACATTGAGAAGTTATGTACCTACCATAACGTTCCATGTTAGTTGTCTTCTCTCGCCTTCTTTCTTGCGTCCCACCCACCATCCCTCTAGCCTGGACAGACCGAAAGGATTTCCCCTTATTCTAATGGGCCTTACCTTGCACTAGTTTTAGCCCAAACAGGTTGCCCTGGGGTAGCTACTGCTTCAGATAGTAACATTTGGGGAGTTTCTCCTTTCTCCTTCTCCTCCTGAGTTGGGAGACTAAATTGGCTATTTCATTTCAGCTACCAAACGAGATCTGGGTAGTTACCGCCTAGCATCATGGGATATAGGGTTGCCTCGAGCCAGTAAAATTAGCTCTCGAGCTTTAGTATAGGCCGAGTCGGAGCCGAGGATTGGCTCCGAACCCATCCAGCAAGAAAGAAGGCGAGAGAAGACAACTAACATGGAACATTATGGTAGGTACATAACTTCTCATTCTGTATTATTCTGATTATCTTAATTATTTGGTGGGACCATAATGGAGGAAGTTGAAGGCCACTGAACCCAAATGACCCACTATCAGTTAGTGTGAAGTATCAGCTGAGAAGGCTGGAGCCTAACTGCCAATACCAGCTTGTTTGTCTCTCTTGAGGGAATTGGCAGATCGACTCATTACATGACTAATGTCTAGTGGAAGCAGGCGTTGGCATGCTTCAGATGGGCAGAGATGTGACCACCCAGTAAGCTGTGTGGCAGCACAGTATCTACATATGAGTCCCGTGGGTAGCACTCTACTGTATCTTGGATGTCATGGTGCTGTGGAGTGATGGAAGATATCTGGCTAAAGCTTTTAGCACAATTCCCAACTCAGGTAGAGTAGAAAAGCTAAATAAATTGGGAATAAACCCCCTATATCACCTGCTGGATTGCTAGCTGTGGCTCACAGATAAAGATGCAGGATGTCAAAAAAAGGAAGTTAATTCTACATAGAGATCAGTCATCAGAAGAGTTTCCCATAATGGATGGCCAAGTGATGAACACCCAAGAACAGATGGTTGCCAAAGAGGAAAAATGGGTTCAGTCATATCAGTAGTTGGTAGCAAGGACAAAAAAGTGTTCAACACCTGCTGTTATTTATATATTTTTACATTGGGAGGTTATGCCATGTTCATGATATTTCAGTGTCCTAATTTATCTGTCTCGCTTATTTTTGTTTTCTTTTTCTTCTTTTTATAAAACCTTTGCTCTCTCATTTTTTGATGGAAGTTGCTTATTTTTCTTATAGAATGGGCAAATCCCAGAAGGAAACTTGCATGGTGGAAAACATAATATAAAAAAGCTTTACAATAAAAGGAAAATAATGTTTGCCAAAAGTAAGAAGAGTAATTCCCAGAATGTCACTGAAATAAACAAACAACTCAGGAGCTTAATAAAATCCACCAAAGCCAAGTTTAAGGCTAAAATTGCTACCCAAGCGAAAGACAGAAACAATGACTTTGTAGTTATGTCCATAATCTCTAAATCAAAACACAGCATTGTACTGAGCTGATTGTGAATGATATTACCTACACTGAGGCTAAAGATATAGCGAACCTTCTGCCTGAGAAATTTAGCTCTAACTTTATCCCTATCTCCTCTCCATCTGTTTCTCAAGATACACCTAAAACTGGCTCATCTCCAGCTATCACACAAGACCAACTCCTAAAAGTGCTGTCAAAAGCTAAAAATACTTCATGGATGGGTCCTGACATTATCCCAGAATTCATCTGAATTAGCATAAAGCACAATTTAGCCACACCCCCAACAGGGTTTAATCTCAGCCTCCATACAGGTTTTCGACCTAGTGAATGGAGAACAGCTGTAGTCATTTCCTTGCATAAGGGAGGGCCTTTCACAGACCCAGACAATTACAGAACCATAAGCCTGACCAGCATCTTATGCAAAGCTGTGGAAAGGCTTAGCATGGAACTAAAGAATCAGGACAAAGGGGAATATCCAAACACTGGAATCGTCTCAGCCTGGATTAGTCAAGGGCAGGTCATGCTTATTCAGCCTGGTGGACTTTTTTGAAAAGGTCACCAAAGCAATGCATGTAGCCAGAACTGTGAACACCATATACCTCTATTTGGCTAAAGCTTTTAGCACAATTCCTAACTCAGGTAGAGTAGAAGAGCTAAATAAATTGGGAATAAACCCCCTATATCACCTTCTGGATTGCCAATAGCTGGCTCACAGGTAAGATGCAGTATATCAAAAAAAAGGAAGTTAATTCCACATAGAGATCAGTCATCAGAAGAGTTTCCCATGGTTCTGTGCTGGGACCTCTTCTGTATGTAATCTACTTTTATTGCTATAAACTAGTCTGCACGGTTGTATAGAAATTGTCTGCCTTACAAGGCCTGATAAATAAGTTTTTTTTTTTTTTTACTGTCACACTGTTTGTAAAGCTTTTTAGCTTGTTTCACTATGTGAAAGGTATTAACTGGAAATTTTCACCATTTGTTAATCATCTTTTTGTTCTGATTTCCTGCCAAGGAGTGTATCATATAACTGATTTGTTTGCAGTTAAAATTCTCTAGAGTCTCCTTGACCCTTTATCTGTTTAAAACTTTCCTTTATTGACTTGCTGCTGTTTTTCTGCTGTGATAAACATTTCTGTAGTATTTTCTGCCTAAAATAGTGTAGGTAGCAGCTGTAGTATTTTCCACCATCCCTTCCTGTTGGTGTCTTCTTATTATACTTGGTGGCTTTGCAGTTGCCCGCCCCTACTGTAAATTTGATCTGGGACACTCCTCCCAGTCTAGTATCATTAGCTCATTCTACCTAATACAGAGAGAACATTTGAGAAGGCCAACCCACCTAGTTTCTAAACCTTAAATTATCTTCTGTTCCTCCTTTTCACTTTATATGTATATATATATATATATATATATATATATGTGTGTGTGTGTGTGTGTGTATGTGTGTATGTGTATATATATATATATATATATATATATATATATATATATATATATATATATATATATATAAACACTTTGCTAGAATCTACTTGTGTTCTGACTGAGTGTGCTTCTCAAACAATGTGGAAATATAGAGCTAAGTATATTTTTGGCACTTTTTAACTGCTCAGAGTTCTGCACTGTCTTAAATTTTGCTTGACTGAATTATATATACATTTGCTGGCATTGTTTTCTGATAATCTAAGTGCCTCCATTTTGATTTTTTCCTAATTTACTGCTTTCTGCACTTGTTTTACTCATTTTTTAATTTAATTGCATTTATTTAAACTGTATTTGGTTCATAGGTTCATAGGTAGCTACTAGGCTATCTGCCTGAGGGCATTTATAAGCCTAGCCAGAGTGTGTCAGCTTTCGCCGCCCCATTGATTAATTAACTGAGCCTCTGTCAAGCAGAGCCAATGAAGTGATCCCACAGGTGTATTTTCTGTTACCCATCCACTCGTCAAGGTTTTTCTTGAAGACTGTTAGTGGGGGGCTCTGCCTAATCTAGATAGGAATTTTGTTCCAAAGCATGGGGAGTCTCTGTGAAAGGAATTTATCCCTCCAGCATGTTCTATTTATTATTGTGGTGAGGTTTAGCTGACTAGAGCGCGTGGCTCGCAGTGACTTGGATTTCTTTAGGTGAAGCATGTCCATCAATTCTGAGATGGACATGACTTTGTAAGTCAGACAGAGATCACCTCTGAGTAAGCGATATGCCACTAAGTACAGCCGGAGTTTTTTCAGTCGGTCTGCATAGGACATATGTTTGAGGCCAGTAATCTTCTTGGTGAGGTGCTTTTGTGGTCTTTCCAGCTGTTGGAAGTGTCTTGTGAGGTACATCCCAAATGGGACATTGTACTCTATGATGGGTTTGATGAGTGACGAGTAGAGGGGCACTTTAACCTCTTTATTTCTAGATGCGAACCCTTTAGTAATTAGATGGGCCACATAGAAGGATTTCCTAACTACTTTGGCAATATGATTGTCAAAGGAGAGATTACTATCTACCTGGGTCCCCAGATCTCTTATTACCTCTTCTGTATTAAGGGGGCTACCACTTATGTGGTAATTCATGGGTGTTTTGTTTTTCCCAAATGGGATGACTATACATTTTTTGGCATTTAGCTTGGGGCCATGACTTTGACACCTGGTGTCCATCTCAGCAAGGCCTTTTTGGAGGATATCCGTGTCAGCCGGAGAGTCAGTTGTGGCTCCCAGTTTGCAGTCATCAGCGAACTTGGTTAGCCATAGTCATTAACATTGGCATGAATTTGCCTAATGGGTGTACCTGAAGCAAAGATGAGAAACAGAGAAAGGTTCCTATTTTAAAGGTTAACCATGCCACAACTTTTAATTAGTCAACTTTAGGCATATATAGTACATAATTCAGTTGCTATTAACCATGTTACCCCACATCAGGTTTTGTCATGTAACCTGGTACCATCTTTAATCTAAGAACTACACATCTAAGTGGCACAGCATATCTTGTTCCCCAAAGTATTAATGAAGTCCTATGACAGAGAGGTCATTAACACTGCACTTGACAAAGAAAAGAAGAACATTTCTAAGACCATAGGTAATGCAGATGACTGTAACTTCACAGAACAGTATACATCTGTTTTACACAGTAGTGTAGCTAAGGCAAGGCAAGAGGGACAACTGCCCCAGGCACAAAGTGTTGAGGGGTTGAATCAACTGATCCCAATCTCTCTCTAATGCAATATTGGCTTTTAAAAGCCAGTGCTGCATTTGCAGGTAAACTTGAGTGCTTTAGCACTCTGTATGTGGTCTAAACTGTAGCAACTGCCTGCTGCATTTATAGCAAGCAATTTGCTGCAGTTTAGAATAACACACACACACACACATGTATATATATATATATATTTTTTTTTTTTTACTAAACATGAATGCCATAGCATTCCATGTTGGCAAGGTACAAACTGTAGCAGCTGTTTACTACAGTTGATTTTTTTAATAAAATGTGTTGAAGGAGTGTCTGGGGCAGGGCACAGAAATGGGAATTGAATTGCTGGGACAGGAGGACAGAGGGAAGAGAGGAAGTGTTGTGCATCTGCCACTCAGCTGGTACGCCAGTAGAAGGAACATCCTTTTTTTTTTCACTCTTAATGGAAGAGTTGGGGGGGGGGGGGCATGGATCTTACTGTAATAATGTAAAATGTGGTGATCAGCCTATTACTCTGAAGTGCTTTTTTTTTTCTTTGCTTGAAGAGCTAAGCCACTGGTTGAGTCAGCTATACCTCTGGTTTTACATATACACACACACACACACACACACACACACATATATATATATATATATATATATATATATATATATATATATATATATATATACACACACACACACACACACACACACACACACACACACACACACACACGTATATGGGTCTACCTCGAAACATCCAAAACCCACAACATCCAACTTCACAACATTGAGACCAGAACATCCAAAACCCACATCGAACTTCATAACATCCAACGACACTACAAATCACAAGAAAATAACATCCCCGCCACACATAACACCAAACTACCAAACACACCCTCTACTACGTTTCTGCAGAGGGGCAAGCCCCCATACTCCCCATAAATTAAATATACCAGCTCCAAGATCGCAGTACAGTGGGAAAAAGTTAATTTCCTAACCCCACTGTATCAAGCCCTGCAGAAATGTAGTAAAAAGTGTGTTTGGTAGTTTGGTGTCATTATATGTGGAGGGGATGCCACCCCCATGTGACCTGTACCGCTAGATGTTATGAAACTCAATAATTTGCTTTAATATTACTACACACTCAAGTGTGCTAACTTGCACTAAGCTGCTTTTCTGTAAAAAAAAAAAAAAAAAAAAGTTCTAAGCTTGTTTCCCACCTTTCCTGTAACTAGACTAGTCCAGATACAGATTTGATAATCACATCGCCACAGTGGTCAGAAAATCATTCTATGTGGCACACCTCATCACAAAAAGTTTCTTATCCAGAAAAAAAGAGGTTATTGTTCCCCTCTACTTATCACTCATTAGACCCATTATAGAGTGCAGTGCCCCTTTTGGTATTTACCTCACAAGACATCTACAACAACTGGAGAAGCCACAGAAATACCTCACAAAGAGGATTACTGGTCTCAAACAGATGCCCTATGCAGACGGTCTCAAAAAACTTCAGCTTTACTCCGTCGCATATCGCCTACTCAGAGGCGATCTCTGCCTAACATACAAAGCTATTGGACATGCTCTATTTAAAGAAATTCCAGTCCCTCCAAGCTACACGCTGTAGGGACCTAATCCTTTTCACCACAATAAACAGAACATGCTGGAGGGATAGATTCCTGTCCCAGAGACTTCCCATACTCTGGAACAGACTACCTATCTGTGTCAAACAGAGTTCCTCATTAGCACTCTTCAAGAAAAATCTTGGTGATTGGATAGGAAATAGGAAATACACCCCAGGGATCACTTCTGTGGCTCTGCTCGACAGGGGCACAGGAAAATAATTTTCATGTGTAGCGAAAACCAGGGTACCTTTTTGGCTAGGCTTATATAGGCCATAGGGCCAATAGCCTAGTACCTACCTATGCTGTATCTGGAACTGTTTGTAAGCTTGTGAGCCCCCCAAACCTTTGTGTTGGAGGGAAGCCTTCCAACTTATCAGTGGGAGTGGTAAACACTAGGTAGCCTATCCACCACAAGAGGAGTGGTTTCTGGCCCAGAAATTATAGTTTATTGGCCATTTGGGCAGTTTTTCCATCCCTTTTAACTTTTGCCGAACTGAGGTAAACTATTACTGGTGCCAGATCTTGCTAGTTCTCTCTCTTGCACTTCAGATAGCCTAATCGCTTTGCACTTCAGCAGGTTTTTGTAGCAATTATTATAGCACACCTAAGTGCTATCAGCACTAGTCACTCTTCACAGAAATAGCTCCTTTACTTAGTGGTTATGACTATCCCTCCTGGCATGATTAAAGGGTAGTTCCCTGTGCTTTCTCCTATTAACCTGGTGCACTTGGACATTCTGAGGCAGTGTAGCAACTGCCTCATGTACACAGACAACCCTCTCCTCTTACCTCCCAACACTCAGACTTGTGAGAGATGCACTTGTATGACCAAGCTGGAAGCTTTGCACTCTCCAGCCAAGACCAGACTAGCTAGTCAAGAGGAGAAGGTGAACACCTGCACCACATCACATGGAACACATAGCTCTCCAAAACACCCACTATCACAGCTCTCACATAAAAACACAAACCACACACCCACCTTTGCAGAGGCTCTCAATAGAAATTTACCCAAGCAGCAGAGACCTCCAAGACAGAAACGCACTTGACCACCACAACACAGCATAAACCACAGGACACATAGCTCACCTCCACACTGTGCTTCTCAACCTAAGCACCTAAGGCTAAACACGTTGCCCAATATACTAATCATAGGTGACTCAGTAGTGAGGCACACAGATGTCCCACTCACTATGTTGAATAGGGAGAAGGTAACAGTCAGTTGTCTATCATGTGCCAGAATCCAACACACAACACATGCACTCAGGTCACTCCACAAGTACAAGTATGACTCTGTCATTGCCCATATGGGTATGAATAATCTGAGATGCACCTCCCTGGGCTACATGAAAAGAGACACGGTGGAGCTCTTGGATTATGTGGCCCAGTCAGGTATGACATTATCCCTGAGCAGTATCCCACTGTCACCGAGAATGATACCACAGTACAAACAAAAAATGATTGACTTCAACAATTGGCTAAGTTTCTGGTGTCATTCTAAGGGAATCCAGTATCTGTGTGGGATGACATGATTCACAGACCTCGATGTTTTGCAAGAGATGGCCTGCATCTCTCACACCTGGGTTTCCAGGTACTGGCTAAGGCTCTTGCCACCCGTATAGTGCCTGTTTTAGGTGGTGTTCTAAAGACCAAATTACCACCGTAACAGGTGTAAATAAATGCTCAAATGCTGCTCAGTGCTAGAAGTCTAAACCTCAAGATGCACTTGCTGGAAGCACTCCTCAAAATGGAAAATATCAACAATTGTGCTGTAACGGAGACCTGGTTTAAAGTGGCAGAAAGCACCCCTGTGCTACCAGGCTATAATTCATTCCCCACCTTTCGGCCCGGAAACATAGACCGAAACTCCAAAGGTGGTGGTGTCTCCTTATTCATAAAGGATATGCACACCTCCAGACTAGTAGCTCAGCATAATGCATCTTGGATACTTCAGGTACAACTAACATTGGCTAAGATGGCGATCCACATTATAGCCTGCTATAGGTCCCCAACCATGTCCCTTGACTTTCACTCCACGTTCCTAAGCACCCTGGAATCTGTCAAGGTCCAGTCCAACACTCTCATTCTAGGAGACTTCATCTACCCTTCCATCGACTGGGGAAAACTACTCAAGCACCAATACACTGGCCCAGCACTTCCTGGAATTCATCAATTCCAATGCCCTGGACCAGCTTATTCTGACCCCTTCTAGAGAAGGCAGCATCCTTGACCTGGTTATTACTAACATGATCGACCATTGCTCCACACAAATAGTCAATCCCTTTCTGGTCAGATCTGACCATAAAATAATCACCGTGGAAATCCACATCTCCCCCCCCCCCCCCCCACAAAGGTAACCACCTTTAAAAACATCTCCAAAGCTGACTTTGGACTCCTAAAAACAGAGGTGGTTAACTTCACTGCACTCATACCAATGGAAAATAGCTGCATGACTGCAGAATCATATACCAGTGCACTGTACAAGCATGTACATAAATGCATGGAACTAGCCATACACAACAAAACCAAGATGCTTTCCTCCAAAAAAAGGAAGCCAATCTGGTGGTCCCCAGCCATTAATAAACTCTACAACAGAAGGAAGAAACTGTTGCAGAAAAGGGTGAAGTCCCAAGACTGGAAAAACTTCCTTATTAGCCTCAACAAAAAGTTGAGATCCCTCATCAAATTCTCTAAAGCCAGCTATGAAGGCAGAATCGCTGCCGATACTAAAAGCAATCACAAAGCCTTTTATAATTGTATCAAGAACCCCCACGGCAATACCCAGATTTGCTCTGAGTTATTGCACAATAGTGCCTCCTATACTGAGCCAACAGATATTGCCATCATACTGGCTAACAGATTCTGTGACAGCTTTACCCTCCCAGCCCAAAGGACCAATCACAATACCGGAAGAATGCCAGGCACCCAGAATTATTACAGCACAGGCTAAAGCTGCATTGTCCAAGGTCAAGAATGCAGCTTCCATGGGACTAGATAATATCCCTGGCTGTGTTCTACATGAACTACAAACTGAACTTGCACCACATCTGTGTGCCCTGTTCAGTCACAGCCTCACCTCAGGCTTTGTCCCTACCGAATGGTGCACTGCTACAGTTATCCCTCTCCAT
Organism: Protopterus annectens; assembly: GCF_019279795.1. Lineage (NCBI taxonomy): Eukaryota > Metazoa > Chordata > Ceratodontiformes > Protopteridae > Protopterus > Protopterus annectens. Next base: position 793,639,108 of record NC_056739.1, read on the forward strand.
AAAGGGGGAAGTGACTACAGACCCTGGGAATTATTGCCCTATTAGTCTGAGGAGTCTGATATGTAAAGCTATGGAGAGCAACATCATGGACCTGATTAACAAAGATATAGGAAATCTCCAAACTCTGGACCCCATGCAGTTTGCTTTGTGAAAGGGAGATCAGTCACCAGGGCTGTGGATGAAGGTAAGGCAGTGCATCCAGCCTACCTTGATCTGGCCAAGGCCTTTGCTACCATTCCTCACTCGGGAATTATTGCTAAACTCACCAAACTAGGCATCAACCCCTCTGTCACTAGGTGGGTTGCAAATTGGCTCACAGATAGAACACACAGTGTGAAGTAGCAAACTCCAAGTCAGACTGCCGACCAGTCACGAGTGGAGTCCCACAGGGATCGGTCCTGGGTTTTCTCCTGTTCGGCATCTACTTCCCAAAAGTCCAGGCCAACACAAAGGGACTCTGGCTGACCAAGTTTACAGATAATTGCAAGATGGGAGCCATTATTAACTCCTCAAGTGATTCAGACATCCTACAGGAAGGCCTCAATGAAACCAATGACTGGTGTTGAAACCATGGCCTTAAGCTTGACGCCAAAAAATGCGTCATCATCATCCCCTTTGGTAAAAACTCACTTCCCACTAATTACCACATTGATGGGAGCCCACTGAACACTGAAGATGTCATTAGAGATCTGGGGACATAGGCTGACAGCAACCTCTCCTTTGACCACCACCTTGCCACTATGGTCAGAAAGTCCTTCTATGCGGCACATCTCATTACCAAGGGTTTTGCATTCAGGAAAAAAGAGGTCATAGTCTCTCTCTACTCTTCCCTCATTAGACCAATCATCGAGTATAATGCCCCATTTGGCATGTACCTCACTAGACACCTGCAGCAGCTGGAGAGGCCACAGAAGTACTTCAGGAAGAAGATCCTAGGCATTAAACACATGTCCTACATGGACAGACTCAAAAGACTCCAGGTATTCTCTGTCTCGTATCGCCTACATAGAGGCGATCTCTGCTTGACTTACAAAGCCATGTCTGACCCAGCTCTGTTAGAAATGCTTCATCTAAAGGAATCCCAATCCCTCTGCACCACACACTCCAGAGACCTCAACAAAACAAGCTGGAGGGACAGGTTCTTCACCCAGAGACTGGCCATGCTCTGCTCTGGAATAGACTTCCCATACATGTCAAGCAGAGCATCTTGCTGTCCCTCTTCAAGAGAAATCTTGTTGAGTGGATGGGTAATAGAAAGTTCACCCCTGGGATCGCTCTAGTGGCTCTACTTGATAGAGGCACTGGGAACTAATGTCGGGCAGCACGATGCCAGGGCACTTCTATGGGCTAGGCTTGTAAAGGCTCCAGGGCCATTAGCCTAGTATACACCTATGAACCCGTGAATTATTCTATTAAGAAACTACAAATCTTAAAAAAATGTATTCTTTATATAAAACTTTTCCAGTTGCACTCCTTATTCATACCCTGTGGTCAGAGTGTATTATATTTTAATATTAAAATAGATTATTTTTTTCTTAAAATATGTTTAATACTATCTTTACACAAAATAAAATCTGACTTAATTTGCTCCAAAACTGTTACTTGTAAACCATCCAAATTACCATGATGAACTTTGTTAAAATGTTCTGCTACTGGGCTTGTTGTTTTATTGTTTTTGACATCCCTAATATGCTCCTTAACTCTCTCTCCCAAACTTCTTTTGCTTTCTTCTGTGTAGCAACTCTCACAAGGACACCTTAATGCATAAATCACCCCTAAACTTTTGCATGAAAAGATGCCTTGTGTCTGAATTTTTTTCATTTGATTGTATTAAAAGTCTCTTTTATGTATTTACAAATTGTGCAATTACCGCAACTTTTAGTGCCTACTCTTCCCATCTCCTTAGTTTTGTTTACCCCAGGTTTCTTATAAGTCCCATGCACCAAAAAATCTTTAAGATTTGCACCCCCTTTGGTAAGAAAATCTTAATTTAACATCTCTAAGGGGAACAACTTCCCTTTTTACTACGTTCCAATATTCTCTCAATAATTTTTCCTGTTTAAGTGAAAATAAAGTAAATTTTGAAACGTAAAACAAGTTTATTTCTTGAGCAGGATTATCAAGTATTTTCTTATTTTTGTTATCTCTTATACATCCTAAAACGTTGTTCTCCTTTTATATTTTATCATAACTGTCTCTGATTAAATTTTCATCATAACCCTTATTCAAAAACATTGTTACCTTTTTAATTTTCACATCACATTCTTGCTTATCACTGCATAACTTACTTATTCTTAACATGTCTCCATATGGGATAGCAGCCAGGGTATGCTCAGGATTACAACTAGAAGCATGTAGCTATAATATGGTTGTTCAAACTTCCTGTAAATTCTAGTTTTAATAATCCCACTATCTAAACCCCCCAGGGAAATATTTAAATAATTCACGGCTATTCTTTCCTGTTATCATACCTAATAGCAAATCTGTTAACATTCAAATATTTTATAAAAGATTATACCTCATCATGTCCACCCTTACAAATAAAAATAAGGTCATCAAGGAATCTAAAATACTTCTTTACATATTTTCTATAGAAATTGCTCCTGTAAATGTGAGTGCTTTCCATTAGGCCCATAAAAAGATTGGCATACATGTGGGCGAAAGCCGCCCCCATGGCTGTTCCTTATGTCTGTACAAATTGTTGTCAAATTTAAAGATGTTATTTGTCAAACAGAAAAAAATAAGTTCTTTGACATACTGGGTTCTAGGATTCTCTCCTAAAAATTATCTAAAGCCTCCATCCCAAATCCATGTTGGATATTCGTATAGAGACTTGCCACATCCAATAGGAAAAGTACATTCCTGTCTCCCACTTTACCCCTTTCAATTTTTCCAAAAAATCAAAGGAATCTTTGATGTAAGAAGGCAATTTAATTATTTATTTTAATAGAAAATAATATAAAAAAAACCCCAGCTTAAATTATGAGTAAAATAACCTCTAGATGACACAATAGGACGACCAAGCGGATTTATAGTGTCCTTGTCTATCTTCGGAACACAAAAGAATTTTGTCATGGTACTATTCCTGCTGGAAAACTTGTTCGTAACCTCAGTAACTCTAAAATAATTTAAACGTACCCCTTTATGTAATAAACCTTCATATTCTTTTTTGGCCTGTTCGTAACTTGTCATTTCCACTTTTTTATATATCTGTTCATTCTCAAGATGTTCCATGCACATTCTAAAATAATCCTGGGACCTCATTACTACTAACTTGCCACCCTTATCTGAAGGTTTAAACACTAACTGATCATTGTTGCTTAATTGTTTCAACATGTCCCATTCTCCTTTTGTCATTTACTTTCTTTATTGCTTTTAAAAATATTCATTGACTTCCTTTTCAAGAACAGAATTAAATGCATGATAAAAACCTTTGTATATTTTCATTTCTAAAAGGTGGAATAAATGTGCTACAATTAAAAATGTGTAGTATCCAGAAAACAATAAGCATTGCTTTCCATGTCCGAATCACACGAAAAGAAGCTTCCCTCACTGGAAGAAAACGCTTCATCACTCAATTGCTTTTGCTCCAAATTATTAACATCTTTAAAAAAATCAAGCATATGCATTTTACCTACTAGTCTGAACAAATCTCCTTTTAACTCCTACAATCTAGGTAACACAGATGGGATAAACGTTAAACCTCGGGGGGGGGGGGGGGGGGGGGGGGGGCGGGGGGGGGGGGGGGGGGGGGGGGGGGGGGGGGGGGGGGGGGGGGGGGGGGGGAGGGGCGGGGGGGGGGGGGGGGGGGGGGGGGGGGGGGGGGGGGGGGGGGGGGGGGGGGGGGGGGGGGGGGGGGGGGGGGGGGGGGGGGGCGGGGGGGGGGGGGGGGGGGGGGGGGGTTTTTTTTTTTTTTTTTTTTTTTTTTTTTTTTTTTTTTTTTTTTTTTTTTTTTTTTTTTTTTTTTTTTTTTTTTTTTTTTTTTTTTTTTTTTTTTTTTTTTTTTTTTTTTTTTTTTTTTTTTTTTTTTTTTTTTTTTTTTTTTTTTTTTTTTTTTTTTTTTTTTTTTTTTTTTTTTTTTTTTTTTTTTTTTTTTTTTTTTTTTTTTTTTTTTTTTTTTTTTTTTTTTTTTTTTTTTTTTTTTTTTTTTTTTTTTTTTTTTTTTTTTTTTTTTTTTTTTTTTTTTTTTTTTTTTTTTTTTTTTTTTTTTTTTTTTTCGGGGTTCAACTAATCCGAAATTAACCAACTAAATTCTTCCACCGGTGCCCAACCACCTAGAAGGCTAACTTTGGATTTTGCCCATGTTTCGTGCAGACACCTGAGCATCTTGCACTTGTTTCGTCGACTGGTGCCCCAGTTGTCCCATCGTGGATCAGACTCTACTGGCCATAAATCCTGAGCCTTAACCGACATTTTGCATCTTGTGGAAGTGCTTTTCAGGTATCCCTTCCCGGACCTATCTCGGGAGGGACACCCTTGCCAAAGACCCTACTATTCTCCTCCTTCATTGCCTTTGAAGCCCCTTGTATAGCACAGTCTTCCCTTTACGGCCCTTTGACCTCACTAGGGATGCGTTGTTTGGGCGGGAGAGTTTTGCTACTACCAGGATGTCAGCTCTGGTCATAACTTGTTTTCACAGCCATCCAGGGACCCTGAGTCAGCAGGCTGAGCCACTAAGGGAGGTGACCCTCCCAGGACACTCACCCTCTTCAGGTGGACCGGCTTTCCAACTAATGGAGAAGGCTTTGGCATCTGTGCGATACTTGCTCTCAATCTCCCCACCCCCTTTGGACTGCTTGTACACAAGTCACTCCTAGTGGACACCACAAGGGCCTCAGGATGTACTTCCACAGGAAACCCCTTGGTTGTTTCCCCAGCTTCTCCCTCTGAGGAAGTTCATCGGGAAAGCTCATGCAGAGGAGCACATGGACTCCACAGAGGAGTCCCTTACTGAAGACAAAACACTTTGATGATGGAAGGATCCCCGCTCACCCTTTGAGGTATCTTTGGTGATATCCTCGAAATCCTTAAACAGAGAGGTGACTGGCAGCCTGTAACCCGACCTCTGAAGAGTCTGTTCCTGCAGGCCTCGGCCCCCTACCTCCTGGGTTACTCCACCTGCCCACAAACTGGTTTGGCTCTTGGTGCAGTGTGTGTGGAAGGCTCGGGCCATTCCGGAGGCCAGATAAAATTTTGTCCCCTCTACTGGCCCACATTGGTCCAAAGGTCTTCCTGTATACTCTGGTGGTGGCGCACATAGGACCTTGGAAGAAGAAAGCCATACTGTCCATCCACCCAGTAAGAGTCTCGGGCTCTGGACAAAATAGGAAGCTTACTTTTGCATCAGTGACCTTTGCAATCAGGTCCCTGAATTATATGGCACACTTCACCAGGCTTCAAAGGGATTTAGTATCTGAGCTCTCTGAAACTTTGGCTGGGCCGTGTCTGATGAGGTCTGTGACAAAGTGGCCTCTCAGCTGGCTACCGTTGAATCGATTTCAAACTCCTGCATGCCCTGATATCTCACGATCAGAAGAAGCAGCTAGAGCAGCGAGTTCAGGCATTGTTTAGAGATGTCGCCTGAGCAAATGTAATTTCACAGAACTCTTCAAGCTTCCTTTCAACGCTCCCATAAAGCCACTTCATTGTTTGGACCCAAAGTTAAAAGCACACTGGCCAGATGTGAACAGGACGGTAAGACCCTTTCTGCCGTGGGTGTGTTATTCTTCCCTCAGTGTTTCCCAGAAACCAGAAGAGTGGGGATGCTAAAAGTCTCAGGGTCCTTTCCATGACACACAGGCTGAGTTCTCCCCTAGAGGCAGAGGAGAAACTCACAGGGAAGCCCTTTTGGGGCAGAGGAGTCCTCATAACCAGGGTTCCAGGGACTATTTTCCTGGTCAGTCCTATCAGCCACTGAAGAGTGGCTCAACTCCTTTCCTCTGGAGGGTGGGTTTTTCTCCTTGTACCCTTCTGCCTGGCTAACCATCACCACCGACTCTTGGGTACAAAGGATAATAAGAGGTTAACATATCCCCTTCTATCTTTGTCCTGCCCCCAACAAACTTACCCGATGTTCCCCCAGTCAAAGGGAAGAAGCAGCACTAGAGATAGCAAAGCTGCTAAGAAAAAGTCATCCAAATAGTCCCTCCAGACCAGATAGGATCCGGTTCTACTCAAGACTATTTTTGGTGCCAAAGAAAACCGGGGACTGGAGACCAATTTAACAGAGTACAAAAATTCCAGATGGTCACAATACAGTCTATCCTCCGCTTTTGGAAAAAGCGATTGGATGTGCTCATGATCTTCAAGATGCATACTACCA